>NC_031989.1:100211202-100270935 GCF_001879085.1 Nicotiana attenuata | reverse complement strand
ATATTTTGGCATATTTGCGTAGACAACATTACTTAATACGGAAATTTCATTATTTAGAGATATCATACATAGGTAACATATAAATCAAAGTTAAAGTTAGGACATTGAGTTGGAATTATAATTATTTTAAAAGAACTAACATTGTTTAAAAAAAATAGTTATGACTTTGTTTGCATTCAACAACGAGCCTTTAGTACTGTTATGAAATTTTAACCATCTTAATTAATTAAAAAACTTCTTTTCCTTATATGTGGACACTATCTTTTACTCTAGCCGAAAAATGTGAATAATTGTAATAACCAACTCAATGTTTCTAAATAATGAAGTTTCTGTATTAAATAATGTTGTTTATGTAAACATGCTAAAATAAGAGGGAAAAAGGACTTCTAAACCTAAAAGGAAGAAGAAACCCTAAATATTTGGGGAATAATTAAATGTTTATTCCTAAACATTAAAAAATAATTAAATAACCATTCCTAGATATTAGAAAAATAATTAATTAACTATTTTATCTAGTTAGAAATTAAATTTTAATAAAGGGTAAAAGCACGAAGCCTATTAGCGAAATATTATTCGCATATTTACCCTTTAAATTTTATTTCAAACTAGATAAAGTAGTTATTTAATTATTTTTTTAATATTTTAGAAATAATTATTTAATTATTTTCCTAATAGTTAGTAATTAATATTTAATTACTTCATATGTAACATATAAATCAAAGTTAAACGTAGGACTTTGAGTTGAATATTACAATTATTTTTAAAAAAAACTAACACTTTAAAAAAAGTAGCTATGACTTTGTTTGGCATTCAATAAGAAATTTTATTACTGTTATGGAATTTTAACCACTTAATTAATTTTAAAAAATAATTTTCTCATATATGTCCTCTATTTTTCCATGTTCTTTAGACGAAAAATATGAATAATATGTAAAACAAGTAATGTAGTACTGAACTAGCATTCAAATAGAACATCTTGAGCTTTGAGTTCCCAGCAAATTCAAACACCCTAAGCATTCATAAGTGGACTAAAATAAATTTATAAAATTAGGATAAATTCTGGGCTTTGTCATTTATTTTAAATTATATTAAAGTGCACCAAATTAAATTTTTAATATTTTATAATAAAAGAAGTAGCACTAGCCACTAAATTTGAGTAGAAATAGAAGAGCTTAAACTTTGAGGTTCGCTTTTTCAGTGATCGGCTTGCTTAAAAATTATTGCTATATAGTACAAATTATGATAAAAAGACATGGTTTCTACAAAATTGAATTTTATTTATATAAGTCGGGTAAGTTAATTTTCACAAGAATTTATGATTTTAGAAATAATTATTTAATATAAAACAACAATAATCTAGGTGATATTATAAGTCTTCTATTTCAAAATACCAAGAGACTCTTTAATTAATCCTTGTTTTCTTTCTTCAGAGTGCAAATCAATTGTTAGAGAAAGAGACAAAACCGTAAAGTAAATTACACAAAAATCAACCTCAAGAGTTTAGATTACTAAAATATAAGAATTTTAGGTTGCTTAGATTAAAAACATTAACAACTATTGCCAACTCAAGCGGTTTTATTTTTTTAAGAAAATGTTAATAAAATACTTTTTAAAAGTATTATAGTAAAGTTTTGTAGTTTGTCCGGGTGTCTATAAATCTATCTAACAGATAGTTATTTCATGTCATTGCAAATAGATATCAAACTATGGATCTATGTGTTATTAATATTACCTATCACTATTGAGCTAATAGGACTGATTTTTTGGTATTAAGTCAGATAAATAAGATCAAACATTCATTTATTTTTGGAATAAGATTTTTTTAAAATTTTACTTAATATTTTAGGCACTTTTTTTGAATAATAGTTATATAATTTACCCTTACCTTATAGGATCTATCGTAAACAGTCTCTTATTCCGTATAGCAAGTGTAAGGTCTGCGTATGCTCTACTCTCCCCAAACCCGACAACAACAGCAACAACAACAACAACAACTTGGTAAAATTTCGCCAGTGGGGTCTGGGGAGGATAGAGTGTACGCAGACCTTACCCCTACCTCGAGAGTAGAGAGGCTATTTCCGGAAGACCCTCGGCTCAAGAAGACGAAAAGAGAGTCAATATATCAGTAATATCAACAGAAAATAATAGAAAATCCTCCACAAACCCTACTTGTAAAATTATACTAAATTGTTATTGTTATATCTATATAATTTTTAAAATTTGTAGTTACTATACGAGATTACCCTCATAGTAGTAACTAAATAATAATAATGTCAAAATTGTATGCCCTGCCAGTTAAATAAAATAAGAGAACACGTGGTGGGCTTGGGCTCATTTAGCAGAATATATTTAAAAATAAATAAATAAATAAGAGAATTCGATAAAATCAAAGTCTAAATCGCCCAAATTAGAATCGTCATTGACGAAGCTCCGTATAAAACCCTTGAGCGCTCTTTCTTCTTCCAAAAAATTAACACTGAAATTCTCGGAAAATACGAAAACAGCCCACAAAAAATCACTAAATGGAGGCGTTTTCTTCAATGGAGGTTTGTCCTCTGTTCATTTGATATAATTTATTATGTTTTCAGTTGATACATGTGTGTGTGTTTGAGTGTGTGTCTGTGTGTATAATGAAATACCGAGTAGGATTATGGAATTGTTGTTATATGGTGAAACCCTAACTGTGAATGGTTGAGTAAGAATTGAAATAACCGCCTGTGGTTGTGTACAAAAAGAAATTGATGGCGTAAAATTGGGTAATTCCCAGTAGAGGCTAAGAAATGATAGATGATTTCTTCTCATCTGCCCTAGCCCTTGCCCTTGTGAGCGGAGCTGCCTGGTACCTTTGCCTGGTAGACGAGGTGCGGAGAGTAGGCCCTTGACACTATCATCATTTAAAAAAATCAATTGGGTATTAGGAAAATAGTAGTTTGAAATCAAATTGAATCACCCACGCCATGGATGATCCTATTTTGGACGAAGGGAGGTGGATTAATTGCGGGGAATTGGTTACAGTATGATAGTTATGTTATAAATGCAGAATAATTGATACCAGGATTGGCATTGTGACGCGATAGATAGTTGAAGAAGTCAAGCTGTTGGTTTACAATAATCACGTTAGGACAAAGGAAGCTTGTCGTAGTGGTGGCTATTCAATAGCTTGTGTTTTTTTTAGCTGTGGCATGCTTTCAAATAATTGTTTTCTTGTATATGTTGACGAAGGAATTATTTTGGTAATATAAGTTTTGTTATGATGTATAAAGGTTTGAATATTCACATGAGATATGATGTACAGTCGTTTCGTGTTATCATGATATGCCATAATGATTTTTGAAAAGAGTAACGTATACTGGTTAATATACATGTATGCATGATGTAAGTACATTGAGATACTTTTAATGGATAGTAAACCTTTCCAGATTACCTTTATGTAACGGCGGGAATAGCTAGGATCGGTGCACCTTGTATAGTGTTGATATAATGTTGTGCCTTTGCTAGTAGTAAGAGAAGAACTAGCAGCAAGTGTGGTTTGCACTAAAACTTCACTAGATGGCTATAGTGACAACCATAGTGACAGTTCAATATTTTGTTCTGCCTTTGAAAAATTCCCGTAATTGAGATGGAAAACTATTTTACTGCACGTTATTGTTTTATATTGCTCAATTACTATGAAATGTTGGCTCTTACTTCATGTTTGATTGAAGTGTACATGTTTTCATAATGCAGATGCAAGTATATACTTGTCCTAAATAAAATGGCTATAATTGCTTTCTTCACTCACCAGTCACTATGACTGACCCCTCCCCTTATCTTTTACAGATTCACTAGCTAAGGTGGGGACTACTCCTCCAGACGTATGACTGTTAGTAGAGAGTTGATTCAAAGTAAGCCCCGCATTTGCTACGCGTGGGTAGTATCTTATACTATTTTTTTAGACTAGTTTGTATGTTTTTTGGATATAATTCTAGAGTTTGCTTCACTAGTCGGTGTTAGGATTGTAGAACTAGTTTTGTAAGTCTAGTTTTGTGCTATTTTTGGATTTTGGTCGTTTTAGTGTCCTTGGTTTGTGATTTGGTGACACTTGCGAATGTTATATGTGCTGGGATTATTGATAGGCTAATACGGAGATTATTGGAATGCTACATAGGAGATTCTTTCGGATTTTCGTTATGAAAATGGTCTTGCTAGGTGAGCCAAGTTTCACTTGGTGTCGATCATGGTCCTAAATTGGGTTCTGACAAATATAGTTCAAGAGAAAGCCCGTAAATGTGTTCGTACCATTGTTGTAAACATGCGTCCTCCCTGATTGGGGAAACATGATTATTTTTATTAAATTTGTTTCCTTTTTGTCCATATGATATCGGATTCTTGGTGTCTGCACTTTCCTTTATGTTTGTTTGTTCTCTTTTATTTATATTTCCTTCTAGAAGCTTATGAAGGGTTAGGGTATGATCACTTAATAAAACATTCATTACAATTCCATATGAAAATAAAGAATGAATTTCTGATCATAAATGATGTTGATGCATGTCTGATCTAATGTACTTTTTGTGCTTTGTTATTCTCTCTTTTCATGAAGCCATGGCTTCCCAGCAAGAGCATCAGAAAAAAGAGGCAGTTGAAAAACCTCCAGAAATTGATGTAGTCGAAAAATCCAACAATCAGGTTGGAGAAAGTTCTGGTGCCCTGCCGCATCTTGTACGGATTCACGTAACTGACCGTGACGCCACAGACTCATCTAGTGACGAGGAGAAGGCTGGAGGAGAGAAGTCAGAGCAACATGGAAAGACGTGTGTAAAGGAAATCATCATTGAGAATGGAAAGACTGAGGTCATTCCGAAGAAGAAATCCAAAGAGAAGAAAGATATAACGGTGCTGCAAGGAGATGTGAAGAAGTACCGAGGGGTTAGACAGCGAAAGTGGGGCAAGTGGGCAGCAGAGATTCGAGATGCGCGGAGGAAAACTCGGCTTTGGTTGGGAACTTTTGACACTGCTGAAGAAGCTGCTTTGGCTTATGACAAGGCGGCCATTGAAATAAGAGGTGCTAATACTTTTACAAACATCCTCAAGCCACCACCAAGGGAGATGCTTCAAACAGATGATGCTAGGGTTTGATAAATGCTTCACAATTTTTTCTGTACCTTTTCTGAATTGGTAAACTTGGCTAGTTCCCAACTAATTGGAATGCTCTGTTTCTTAAGCGTGTGATTTCATAACATGTTTGCCAATTATAAGATGTTTTTTTCTTTATCAATCTAGCCTCCTTTAATTTTGTGAACATGGGTTTGGTAATGCTTTTTAAATTTACAACATGTTTTGGATGTTGAAGAAACTGCAGTTTGCATTGTTAGCTGGCTTTATAATTTTTCTTTTTTGGAAGTTTCTCTTTTCTACATTTTATTCGGATATTTTGATTTGTCAATGTCTTTCAATGTTTATTTCTTTTTTGTCTTCTGAATTGATTTTAGCTTAATTTAACTTCATTTATTCAAGCATCTCTATGATGAGTAATATTAGTGTGTCAAAGGAAATAACTAATTACCATAGTTGTTACATGTCGATAGTAAAAGCCATGCATGAAAACGTGTGACGAGTAACGTGTATATGTAAGTTAAGCCATTCAAGTTTAGTTGTTTCTGCTTATGTTACTACATTTTGATATTTGACATGATTTCATCTGTCTTGACGCACATTTGTGAATCAAGCAATGTTGTTATAAGATCCTTCAGGATGCTCCCAAGTTTATGTAATGTATGTACTACATGAACTGAGAAAAGGAAATACTAGGTACAATTACGTGCTTTTACTCTTCTAAATAAACTAGCACTCTTAAAACAGTCATGATTTTTGTTTCTGTACTCTATAGAGTTTAGTTGATCTTCCATTTTTATAGTCCTACCTTACTGGCCAGGACATGTGACAACCCATACATCTTAAGTTCGTTTAATTTTTCTTTTTCCATATGGTTTTTGCATATTTTCAAATGGTTATGCATCTGGATTAAGGTAGATGTTTTAGTTATGTTTTATAGGAGTTTTTTGTGAAAACGTAGTAGAATGAATGATGCTCTTCCTGGGAAGTGGTGGCTTAATTCGTTTTTGTTTGTTTGTTCTCTTCTATTTATATTTCCTTCTAGAAGCTTATGAAGCGTTAGGGTACGATCACCTCATATTAATAAGATGCTCATTAAACAATTCTATAAAAAAAATTAACAAAGAAGGTATGATCATAAATGAAGTTTGATGCATGTCTGATCTGATGTACATTTCGTGCTTTGTTTTTTCATGAAGCCATGGCTTCCCAGGAAGAGCATCAGAAAAATGAGGCAGTCGAGAAACCCTCAGAAATTGATGTAGTTGAAAAACCCTCAGAAGTTGATGTAGTTGAAAAACCCTCAAAAATTGATCTAGTTGAAAAATCCATCAATCAGGTCGGAGAAAGTTCTGTGGTCCTGCCGCGTGTTGTGCGGATTCACTTACCGGACTCATCTAGTGACGATGAGGAGAAGGTTGAAGGAGAGAAGTCCAAGCGACATGAAAGGACGTGTGTGAAGGAAATAATCATCGAGAATGGAAAGACCACGGTCATCTCAAAGAAGATGTCCAGAGAGAAGAAAGATATAAAGCTGCTGCAAGAAAATGCGAAGAAACGGATTCACGTACCAGAGTCCGACGCCACAGACTCATCTAGTGACAATGAGGAGAAGGTTGAAGGAGAGAAGTCCAAGCGACATGCACGGATGTGTTTAAACGAAACCATCATCGAGAATGGAAAGACCCAGGTCATCTCAAAGAAGAAGTCCAATGAGAAGAAAGATGTAAAGCTGTTGCAAGAAAATGCGAAGAAACGGATTTGCGTACCGGACTGCGATGCCACAGACTCATCCAGTGGGGATGAGGAGAATGTTGAAGGAGAAAAGTCCAAGCGACATGAACTGACGGGTGCCAAGGAAATCGTCATTGAGAATGGAAAGACCGAGGTCATTTCAAAGAAGAAATCCAAAGAGAAGAAACATAAAAAGCTGCTGCAAGAAAATGTGAAGAAACGGATTCACGTGCTGGACCATGACACAACAGACTCATCTAGTGACGATGAGGTGAAGGCTGAAGGAAAGAAGTCACAGCAGCAGGAAAAGACGTGTGCAAAGGAAATCACCTTTGAAAATGGCAAGACCGAGGTCATTTCAAAGAAGAAATCCAAAGAGAAGAAAGATATAATGCTGCTGCAAGGAAATGTAAATAAATACCGAGGGGTTAGACAGCGCAAATGGGGCAAGTGGGCAGCAGAGATTCGAGATACAAGAAAGAGAACTCGAACTTGGTTGGGAACTTATGACACTGCTTATGAAGCGGCTTTGGCTTATGACAAGGCGGCCATTGAAATAAGAGGTGCTAATGCTTTGACAAACATCATCAAGCCGCCACCACGAAAGGAGATCAACATCATCTTCAAGATACCATCTTTGCCCGCCGATGATGCTAGGGTTTGATAAAGCTTCCCAACTTTACTGTAACTTTTTTTGATTGGTAAACTTGGAAGTTCCCAACTAATTGGTATGTTCTTTTTCTTAAAGCATGTGATATGACCATGACATGTTTTCTGGAACATTATGAACAAAGAAGCTTCTGTATTTATCACTCTCTTCTACTCTCCTTCCTTCAAGTTTGTGGAACAGGGGATTGGTAATGCTTTTTATGTATAGGTAACTGCTGCTTGCATTGTTAACTGGTTTATACTTCATTTTGGGTGTTTCTCTTTTCTATAGTTCAGTCGGATAAGTGTGTCGAAGGAAATAACTAATTACCATAGTGAACATGTCGATAATAAATGCCATGCATGAAAACATGTAAAGATTAACGTGTATATATTAGTACCTTGGACGTGAATTCAAGTTTAGTTTATATGCTTATGTTACTATATATGACATTTTTGACGTGATTTCATCTGTGTTACCTGTTACGCACTCGTGTGAATCAAGCAAGGTTATTGTGATCCTTCAGGATACTCCCAAGTTCATGAAGTGTAAGTGCTACATGATCTGAGAAGAAGATAGTAGGCGCAATTGCTACTGGCACTCTTTAAACAGTCATGAATTTGGTTCTTGTACACAATAGAGTTTAGTTGATCTTCCACTTTTATAGCCCTATCTTACTGAAAAGGACATGCGACAATCCATATATATTAATTTAGTTTATTTTTACCTTTTTCCATATGGTTTTTGCATATTTTTAAACTGTCATGTATCTGGATTAGAGGAAGATCTTTTAGTTATGTTTTTTTAGGATTTTTAATGAAATTTAGCAGGATGAGTGGTGATTTTTGCCAGAAGTTGGTGTCTCGCCCACAGAGTTTTTGATTCAATAAAAAACCAACATTGACAGTTGACATTTAGACTAGGTTTTTGGTGCAGAAATGGTGTGTGTGTGTGTGTGTTTTCCCCCTCCCAGTGTTATACAATATCCAATTCATTAGATAAATCATTCTGTGGCAGTGGCACCTTTATTGTTTTTTAAGTGGTCTTTTGGTCCTATCAGTGATTTATAAGCTAGCAGACAATATAGATAACTTCTGTCACTTTTATTTTTCTTTAATTTTAATTTTAGCTTATACTGTATAATAGTAAACTGAGATGAAACTTAATTGGGATGTCATGGATAACGAGAGTGCCCAATTTTTTGGGGTTGAGGTGTATTTGTTGTAGTATTCCCGGTTAAGATTTACAGCAACAGTAGCTCAAAAATGATATACTTAAGCGAAACAAGCTTTAGAGGGTATTTGGCTAAGCTGGTTACACTAAGCTTTTTGGCTTATCTACGTATTTGGTAAACACCCAAAGTGCGCTAAATGCTTGTAAGCTAAAATCAGCCATAAGCTGGTCGCTCCTAACTTATGGCTTTTCCACTTATAAGCACTTTTAGTTTGACCAACACTTTTACTAGTTTATCCTTAATAATATTTTGTAATTCACAAAATATTTTTTCCAAAATAATTTTTTTAACTTTATCTTTATTCCATATTCGTTGTTCACCCCTTTCTTTACAAACAAATTTTTTAATTTATAATCTTTTGTAAAGTTTTAAGGATTGTTTAGTCATTTAAATATAAGAACAACTTATCAGCACTTTTTAAACAAGACATATCAACTGTTTGTTATCAATTTCAGTATTTCTATCTAAACACGTAAATGTTTATTTAAAAAATTAGTTTCAACACTTAATATTTTTCAGCACTTCAAGCTTATCAGCTATTTACAATCAGCTAATCCACTAATCCAAACGGCTCTTAGTTTACAAGAACAAAAGTTTAAATGACTGTATATTTCTAGTTTCATTGAATTTTACTACAGTACTGAAGCAAATTATACATTCACAAGGAGCTTCTTTCTCCCTTGCAATACATTGAGAATCATAACTATAAAACACTATCAAACCAACTATCACAATGTTTATACTCAAATCAATATATTTCTTCATCAAAATGAATTACAGTCAGACCTCTCTATAACATCATCCCTATATAACAACACTTCACTATAAAAGCCAAGCTTTTCCGGAATCAATTTTCATGTTATGTTTTAATATATTTTCTCTATAACAACACTTTACTATAACATCCAAAATATTCGGAACAGATAACGGTGTTATAGAGAGGTTTGACTGTACTTGCGAATTCTGGTCTTTTGCACAGTTCTCACATAATCTAAGTGCCTTACAGATCTTACGTCAGTTGCCCTTTTAGATTTTTTTTTATAACTGTTGGAAGAAAAACATAAAACTACAAGAAAATCAATAAATATATCTTACCTTAAAACACAGTAACTGACAATATCAGTGTTCCAACCCTATAAATTTGCAAAAAAGAGCAGTTTCTGTGGGGTGCCACTTGCATATCATGCAAGTTTTGGTATTACAAATGTAGCCACAAAGAGACAACAATCAACCAGCTGCCACCTTCATATATACTCTGATATATCATAACTGAAACCACACAGAAAGAAGAATCAGAAAATCAGAGAGAGAGAGAGAGAGAGAGAGAGAGAGAGAGAGAGATTTTGAGTTTCTTGATTTTTCAAGCTAGGTATGTTCATGAATTCTCTCAGATTTTGTGCTGTTTAGTTAAGTTTTTGATGTTTGATTTTAATTCTGTGTGCTTCAACACGCAGAAAAACACACATTTAAATTTATATGTCTAAATTCCAGTGATGGATTTATAACATTTTTTCCGATGTATGTGCTGAATTTTTCTGTTTGAAACACTAGAGGAAGATGGACATCCTTTCCTCTCTCTCTTAATGAAATAGATATAGATGTTTTTGACTGTTGATATCCTTATAAACAACTCGATTCTGTTGATTTACTGTCTATTTTTCCTCTAGGGTTTTAACTTTTAAGTGAATCTAAAAGTTTTAAGTGAGTTGGTGTTTTGCGTCAATGGATGCAAAACTTGACATAAATAATACTATGTCTTTTTAAAGAATTCTTAAATATATATAGTTCGAGCTGAAGATAATAGATGCTTATGGTAAAGATTTTAAATGAATCTAAAAGTTTTAAGTGAGTTGGTGTTTTGTGACAATGGATACAAACCTTAACATAAATAGAACTATATGTTTTTGAAGAATTCTAAAGTTTATATAGTTTATTGATAAAATGTTCGTTATCCAATTATAGAGAAAAAAGTATTTATGATCATAATGCGCGTCTAACGTATTTTGTTCTTTCTTTCCTTTCATAAAGCCATGGCCTCCAAGGAAGAGCATCAAGAGAATGAGGCTATGGAAAAACCCTCAAAAAACGCCGGGGAAAGTTCCGCTATCCTTGCGCCTCTTGTACGGATGCACGATTCCCCTAATGACAAGGAAGAGAAGGCGGAAGGAGAGAAGTCAGAACGACATGAAAAGGCAATCATCATCGAGAATGAAAAGACTGATGCGAGAAAATGCGAAAAGAAGCTGCTGCAAGGAAATGCGAAGAAGTACAAAGGAGTTAGACAGCGAAAATGGGGCAAGTGGGTGGCAGAAGTACGCGATACAAGAAAAAAGAATCGGATTTGGTTAGGAACTTTTAACACTGCTGAAGAAGCCGCTTTGGCTTATGACAAAGCGGTCATTGAAATGAGAGGTGTTGATGCTGTGACAAACATCCTCAAGCCACCACCAAGGGAACCACCACCAAAGGAAATCAACTTCATTAATCCACCACCATCTTCATCTACTAGGGTTTGAGAAATTAATGCTTTACTGTTTTAATGTACTACTTTATATGAACTAGTAAATGTGGCTAACTCTCAACTTTCTTTTTTCTTAAAGTATGTAATATGACAAGTTTCCTGGACAATAGTGGAAAAATAAACTTGTATCTTTATCAATCTCTCTCCCTTTTTATTTTGGTGTTAATAAAGATAATTAGGGAAAATGCATAAGTACCCCCTCACCTATACCCGGATTCTCAACTACACACTTTTTCTTTGCGGAAATCCTATTACCCCCCTAAACTTTTTTTAAATGAAATTATTGCACCCTTAACGCTCACGTGGCAGAGTGTGTGTATTTCACTCTTCCAAAGGAGAGTGAGAAGCAAGAAAAAACGATTTTCAGATCATTTTTTATTCTTTTTTACCATTTTTTCTTACTTTTTTTTTCCTTTTCCTTTTCCTTTTGCTTTATATTTTTTCTTTTACTTTTTTTTTCGTTTCTTCTCTAATTCCGGCGGATATTCATTCACCGGCAACTTTGTCTAACCGTTTTTCTTCCATTTTTTCTTTTCCTACACACAAATTAAACTCTCAAAAAGATCTATTCATAAGCAAAGCAAAATACACTCAGATTTGGGGGGAAAAATTCATCATCGGAAAACCTTTCCATGCCGGAAAAAAATGATGTATTGAAATTTTAACTGGAAAAAGTCTTCTCAGCTTATATTCGTTTTTATTTCTTTTGCTCTTCCTCCCACACATAAATTACACTTTCAAGAAANTTCTTTTGCTCTTCCTCCCACACATAAATTATAATTCAAGAAATATATACATATATATAACAAAACACACTTAGATCGGGAAAAAAAAGTTCGCATGAAAAAATAGTGTTTGCGAAATTCCGACGACCACCATTTTATGCCGCCGGTGACCAAAACAAAAAGAAATAGAATGAAATAACCAAAAAAAATGAGAATAATAAGAAATAAGAAAAAAGGATAAGAAAAAGAAGAAAGAATAAAAAAAGTACTAAAAATACATGTGGGGGCGCGTGTAGTTCACCACTTGCCAAGAGTTTGGTTGTCAGCGTAAAGGGTGCAAATAATTCCATTTAAGAAAAGTTTAGGGGTAATAGAATTCCCGCAAAGAAAAAGTGTGTAGTTAAAAATGCGGGTATAGGTCAGGGGGTACTTATGCTTTTTCCCAAGATAATTATCTAACTAAAGCTAAGTAGCATTACAAAAGTCTCACAACTACATCCTATGGGGATTAGATACATGAGTAGTAGGAGACAAAGGCAGACTTATGTTGTAAAGAGAGGGATCACCGGTATCCGCTACTAGCTATAATTTTTATTAAGGGGTTGTCAAAATATATAAAAGTAAACATACGAGAAAACTAAGGGAAGTCAATACGTAATATGTATACATATAAAAAATTAATTACCTACCTAGATAGTGTATTTTTCCCGCGAAGGGGTGTCATTTAACACCCCTTCCTATAAGGTGGCTCCGTCATCGGGTACCCGGAATATTCGGCATAAATTTTATGTATACATGTATATGTTTTTAAAAATAGTGACAATATTAGTGGTGACACCCTATATACAAAACAGATTTGGTTGAATGAAAAAGTGCACCCACGATCTTCAAATTCTGGGTCTGCCACTGGTAGGAGATAAAGCATTATTACAAAACATTGAGGAGCCCAAAACAAGCCAAATTATTACACAAGCTTCCCATAATATTCTTCTTTTGTTGCGAAAAGGGAATTAAATTAAAATAAATTTTGTTTCGAATTTAATACAAAATAATTGAATTACTTGGAAATATCAATAAATAAGTATATTAGTACTTCATCGATATATTTTATTTCCTTCTCACTAATTATCCATTGTCCTTGCCTTATTTGTCATTTAATTAATGGTCATAATTAGGAAATAATAGACTTCTGAATTACCATTAGTACCAAACCCGGAGTAAGAGTTTGGTACTAATGCTTTTAAGTTTGCTGCATGTTTTTGGTGTAGAGGAGACTGTAGCTAGCTTGAATTGTTAAAATGGCTTGATTTAGGTTGGCTTCGAAGGATCGTATTAGAGCCGACTAAATTCGGATTTGCTCCGTAAAGTTCCACATTAGGGAGTGATCACGCCCAACTATGCCTTATAAAAAAGACTAAGCGGTCGCTGCAAATATAATCCGGTTTACAAGTCCGGAGTCGAATCCCACAGAGAACTAAGGTTTAGCTACAGCTGTTCACTATCACCAAGAAGACAAGCTTGAACAATTCCTAACTTATAGATATTAAGATTCTTCTGTTTAACTAATTAACTAACAAATTAAAATAGTAAATTAACAACTAACGATACTGAGGGTTAGAGAAAAGATTAAGGAGGTCTAGAGTTATGATTTTCCCAATTGTCGGAATCCTTCCCGCTATGTCTTCTATAATTTCGCCTAAGTATTCTCTACCGATCATGAGCACTCTTATTACCGTAAATCTCTCCCGAGTAATTACGACAATTTACTAGACGCGCTCTCCCGAGCTACGCTAGCTGGCTTTTAATACAGCTCACTTCAGATCGCACCCAAGGCTTCGTTATCCCTAATCCCACCTTTAAACCCTCGGTTATTGATCCCTCATATACTCTGGGAGTGGTGTTGTTCAACAATTACCTAAATATGCACTCTCTCCCGAGTTATGCATACTAAATAGGCACAGCTAATTGAGAGCTCTTCAACCAACCACAATATAAACGTAGTTGAACAAATAGAGAAAAGCTATGGCTCAATTATATAAAAACATAACAAGAATTTATCCTACAAAAGTTTCTATCAAACTCTAGATAACAAATTAGCTATTCATAATAGTATGTAAAACTAAAATACTAAAAGTCATAACCAACAATGAAAAATAGGAAGAGGAAGGAAAAACTCGTAAAAGAATTCTCCGCCTTGCTCCCAATGTGTTCTTGCCTCCTTAGGTCGAATCTATGTCCAAAATATGTCCCCTCTCTTCAAAATAGGTTTAGGACCCCTTTTATACAAGTTGGAATAGTGTAGGGCCGAAATAAACTTGTCCCGGACGAAATAGGACTTCTTTTTTACGCCTGGAGGGGCGCGGCCGCGGTCAAAACGCGGTAGGACCGCGGCCAGACAAGCTCTCTGATTTCTGCCGCGGTCAGTTCCGCGGTCGCGGTTTCGACCGAATTTTTCACCCTGTTCCGTTTGGAATTTGGAAAAACGTAAAACATGAAAGTTGTAGCCTTTGAATTAGATTTCCAACCATATATTGTGGAGCCCAAATGGAGTTCTGAGCAAAAAGTTATGTCTATTTTACTAGACAGTGCGCAATATGCCTCCTCAAGTCTTCGTTCGTACTTAATTATCAAATTTGACCCCGAACACGATCCCGGCTTAATTCCTTGAGCTTTTACTCAGACTTCAAAGCTTCAAATCACTTAAATTCATTCCATAACATCTATATAGCTCGGAATCACACCTACAAGGCATAAAACACAATTAGTGCAAAACACTAGCGATTAAAGCGCAAACTCAATTAAAGTGCAGTAAATTCGAGTGTAATAAGCGACTAAAATATGCAATTATAGCCTATCATCGGGGAGTAAAGCAGAGGCGTATCTAGAATTTCAACAGCATGGGTGCACCATTATCTTTTGAGATGGATATTTATTTGATTTAACTATATAAACTTTTATATGATACAACTAGTTGACGAGTAAACTATACTTCAACTATTAGCATCATTTACACGTCCTTGACGAGTTTCAATACTTTAAAAACTATCAATAATAGCATCATTACGTACCATTTTACATACCTTATGCTTTATATAGCAAATTAAAAATTATTTTAAAAAAAATTAATCCACAGATCATTTTTATGTACTTCTATTTCCTACAGATATGTTATTTGCATTTTTTGTTTATAGTGAGAGTTCAAGATTAATTTTATTATCTTTTCTAGCACTTTATTTTTTGATAAAATGTAAAAGTTTTTTTTTGATAAATCAACCATTCAATTTTGAAGTTCTCTTTATTAACAAACACTTACGACTTACTTCTATAAATGTTATCACTGATAATTTTCAAGAGGAAAAAATAAAAGCATATTCCATAAAACATTATGTTGAAGGAAAGAAAATATTTTTGTTTCAGGGATGGAGAAATTCAAAAGTCAAAAGAATGTCCAAGACAAAGAAACCAAAAAAGAAAAGAAAATAATAAAGGAACAGAATCATTTTTTTTTAGTTAAAAAGCCGAAAGGTGCAGGCTGGAATATTGGTTCATAGGCAGTTATTTAAGTAAGTAAACGAGAAAAAATTAGTCCGATACATAAGGAGGGGAGGGGATGTTAGAAAAATAATAATCGAAAACGAAATTGAAGAAGGCTTGAGGCGTGAGAACGACTTTCCTTAAAAAAGATATTGTCCGTATACAAATTGGGGAAATACAAACAATCTTCTTTACGATACAACAAGCCAAGAAATTACTTGCAGAATTTTTCTATATCCACTTTGTTGGAAGAACTTCTATTTATAGGCAACCATCAGACCTTTTCAAAAAAGATGTGTTCTTTCATAAACAGACGCATCTGTTTGTTCAAATAAAACAGATTTAATTGTAGAAATAAATAAAAAATAAAATATTTATTTTAGGTCCGGCCCGGATTAATATATATAATATCTATACTATATTAAAAGCACGAAGGCCCTTAGCGAAATGTCGTTCGTCTTTTTTGCCCTTTAAAAATAGAGTTCACACTAAATGAAATAGTCATTTAACCATTTTCTTAATATTTGAAAATATTTATTTAGTTAATTTCCTAATATTTAGGAATAGTCAATTAATTATTTTCCTTATATTTAGAGCTTTGATATTTGAATTTTCTTCCATTCTAGAAGTTCAATGACGGCATTCTAAGAATAGTCAAAAATAATATGCACACTATTTTTTCGGTCATAATATCATTTTAGGAAACCTTAAATCTTAGAGAATTCATTTAATTTTTCAATTCCTTCGTTAGGAAAGTTTAGTTCTTTTCAAATGCTTCCTAACAAAGTTTCGTTCTTTTTCAAACTCTTAAAAATATACTCCGAATTATATTAGACAAAATAGCAATTTAGTTATTTCTTAATTTTAAGGATTTTAAAATTAGCTAATTTCATGAATATTTACAAGATCAACCCCTTAAACCTTGCTTGAAGCGGCACCACTTCAATATTCATATAGGTGAAATTAGCTACAATGTTCCTGTTACTAAAAACATTTACTAATTTCATTAAGATTTAATTCAACATCTTCGTGTAACAGTTTGCACCACGAAGTTTGTTATTTTTCCCTAGTTATTTCAGATATTTAACAACTTCTTGACTCCTCCCATAACAATATATAGTACATTGGAATTAAGGCTCCGAAAGGAGATCGATGCTTAAGCAATACAAAACAACTTTATTACCTCATTGAACTTATTTTGTTAGAGTGTATACTAACTCAAAGTTGGGTTCCTGTCGCTTGTATTCAATTTAGAGGTTTTAGCCCATTCCTTCACAAGTTTGTTGTACTACAATTCTCGTCAATGGTTTGGTAAGAGGATCTGCCAAATTCTTATTCGATCTCACATACACAATAGTTATAGTACCATTTGTGACTAATTCTCTTATATAAGCGTGCCTTAGGCTTATATGTCTTGATTTCCCATTATATATCTTATTGTGAGCCACACACATGGTAGTCTCACTATCACAAAATACAGAAATGGCTGGCATAGGTAGTGGCCACAACTTTATATCTAATAACATGTTCCTCAACCATTCTGCTTCTTTCCCAGCAGCTGCTAATGCTATGAATTCAGATTCCATCGTAGAATGAGAAATACAAGTTTGTTTCTTGGATGCCCAACTAATGGCACCACCTCCCAAAATAAATATCCATCCTGAAGTAGATTTATTATCATTAACACTGGTAATCCAACTTGCATCAGAATATCCCTCCAAAACAGTGGGAAAACCATTATAGCAAATGCCCAAATATTTTGTATATTTTAAATATCTAAGTACTCTAGTTATTGCTTTCCAATGATCATTACTTGGATTACTAGTAAACCTTGAAACTTTACAAACAACAAATGCTATATCAGGTCTTGTACAATGCATTGCATACATTATACTACCTATTGCACTTGCATGCTCTAATTGGGCTATTGCTCTTCCAGTATTTTCAGTTAGCTTGATACTGGAGTCATAAGGAGTATTAAACTCCTTTATGCCTAAATGACTGAACTTAGCAAGGATTTTATCAATATAATGCGATTGTGATGTCATTCATTTGTTCTCTCTTTTCACCTTTATGCCTAGAATAGTATCTACTTCATTTAAGTCTTTCATCTTAAAAACTGAAGTTAGATACTTCTTGGTTTCAGTAATACCAAGCATATTTGTACCAAAAATTAGCATGTCATCAACATATAGACAAATGATAACTCCGTATTCTTTTGTGAACTTGGAGTAGATACATTTGTCAGCATGATTATGTATGAATCCATTTGATAGTACAACACTATCAAACCTTTTATGCCATTGTTTAGGTGCTTGTTTCAGACCATAGAGAGACCTTATCAACTTACATACTTTCTTCTCATTTCCTGGAAGAACAAAACCTTCAGGTTGTTGCATATAAATCTCTTCACTAAGGTTTCCGTTTAAAAAGGTGGTTTTATCATCCATTTGATGCACATACAAGTTATATATAGAAGACAACGATAAAAGCACTCTAATAGTGCTACAAGAGCATATGTATCAAAATAGTCTATGCCTTCTTTTTGAGTGAAACCTTTTACTAATAATCTTGCTTTGAAGGTTTGGATAGAACCGTCTGTATTATACTTCCTCCGAAAGATCCATTTACAACCTATTGGTTTTGGTCCATTTGGAAGATCAACTAAACCCAAGTATTGTTGGACATTATTGAATCCATTTCATCATTAATAGCCTCTTTCCAGAAAGCAGCATCTCGAGAAGCCATAGCTTCTTGAAATGTCTTCGGGTCTTCTTCAACATTTAATAAGATAAGAATTTGATTACAGACATTTTTTCTATCTCCTTCTACAAGAAAGACTAAGGACTGTGAAGAGATAAAATCAGAACCAAGACATTTTTCTTTCCTTATTCTTTGACTCTTTCTTGGTTCTATTTGTATATTGTCACTTTTCTTTTTACTTGTAGTAATTTCGGAATGTGACAATCTATATGCATTATTATCACTTTCATTTGATCCAGTCATTTCCTCATCAACAATGTTATCTAAAAATTTATTTTTAATAAATTTAACATGAATAGATTCTATTATAACATTAGATTCTAGATCCAACAATCTATATGCCTTTGAATTTTGAGCATATCCAACAAAAATCCTTTTAATTCCTCTAGGACCTAGTTTTGTTCTTTGGTGATCATGAACTCTATAGAATGATATACGCCCCCACACTTTAAAATAATCTAAATTAGGTTTTCTATAATTCCAAAGTTCATATGGTGAAACATGTAAGCTTTTTGAAGGCACCCTATTTAATATGTGACAAGTTGTTGAAAGTGCTTCACCCCATAAATTATGTGATAAATGTGCATTCATTAACATAGCATTAATCATATCAACTAAAGTTCTATTTTTCCTTTCATCCAAACCATTTTGTTGTGGTGTATAAGGAGCACTTGTTTGATGTATCAAACCATTCTCTTCACAAAACTTATTAAATTCAGAGGAAAAATATTCTCCACCTCTATCACTACAAAGAATCTTAATCTTAGTATTCTTTTGATTTTTCACAACAGATTTATATTCTTTAAACTTCTGAAATACTTCATCTTTTGTTCTAAGCAAGTAAACGTATGTGAATCTAGAATAATCATCTATAAAAGTAATAAAATATCTTTTGCCTCCTCTGGTTAACTTTTCATTTAGTTCACATATATCAGAATATACTAAGTGTAACAATTCACCAAATCTTTCAGTTTTACGAAAAGGTTTCTTAGTCATTTTTGCTTGTATACATATTTCACATTTTTTCACATTATCATGCTTGCAAGAAATATATCCATTTTTGGACATATAATTTAACGAACCAAAATTTAAATGTCCTAATCTAGCATGCCATAAATAAGAATTGGACTCAACAATATAAGCAGAAACATAGTTTATTGCATTAATACTAAGTTTGAACATGCCATCACAAGTGTAGCCCTTTCCAACAAATAAACCATTCTTAGATACTATTACATGATCAGATTCTATGACTATCTTGAAGCCTCTTTTAGACAGCAAACTAGCAGACATCAAGTTCTTCTTCATGTCAGGTCTAAGACATCAACAAATAAACCATTCTTAGATACTATTCGAAGTACTTTAAATATAAAAATTTATCAATACCTCGTTTCTCGTTTTCATAAGCACTTTGCAATGCCGTCCAAATTTTCCTTGGAGACTTCAAATTTTGATACAGATCATAGAGACGATTTGTTAATGTATTCAGAATATGTCCCCGACACAGCAGTTCATCATCTTCCCGTTTCTTCCTCGTTGCTTTCACTTCATCAGAATCTTCTACAGTGGGTTCTGGCAAAGTAGGAAATTGCGGATCAAGAACATAAAAAATCTTCAGAGCAGTCAGTAGGAAAATCATCTTGTCCTTCCAGCGAGTAAAGTTTGATCCATCAAAACGGTCGAGTTTGATTAACTCTTTTGGATTTTCAACAGCGGGCAGAATGTTCTCCATAGCAGAATATCTTCTTTAAGATTGTTAGAAAAATAATAATCGAAAACGAAATTGAAGAAGGCTTGAGGCGTGAGAACGACTTTCCTTAAAGAAGATATTGCCCGTATACAAATTGGAAAAATACAAACAATCTTCTTTAGGATACAACAAGCCAAGAATATACTTGCAGAATTTTTCTATATCCACTTTGTTGGAAGAACTTCTATTTATAGGCAACCATCGGACCTTTTCAAAAAAGATGTGTTCTTTCATAAACAGACGCATCTGTTTGTTCAAATAAATTTAAAATTTAAATTTCAAATAAAACAGATTTAATTGTAGAAATAAATAAAAAATAAAATATTTATTTTAGGTCCGACCCCCAAGTCCAAGTCCAAGTCTTTGATATTAATATATATAATATATAATATATAATATATATGTATTTGCACACATATAAGAGTATGTGTTCTAAATTAAACATATTAAAGGACAAGAACTTAAAAGGCACACAAAGTGGCCTTGCACCACCGATGTGGGACAAGTCCCACTTTTCCAACTTATATACAAAACTATCTTTCAGGGGAGGATGGGTTCACGTGAACCCACTCACTTCCACGTGGATTCATCCCTGGAGTAAAGTGCTCCCTAACAAACGCTACTTTATATTCAAGACTTAAATCTAAGACCTTTCATCTAATTAAAGATAAATGAGTACTTATTACTTCACAGAATCCTTATTTGTCAGAGTTGAACATGCCAATGTCTTTAGATATATAGGTCCTTTTTTACTCTTCTTGCAAATCTAACAGGGTTGAAACACTGATCTTGTCAGTTATTATTTTGTAAGGTAAGAAACATTTATTGATTTTTTTTTTTTTTTTACTTTTATGCTTTTCTTCCAACAGTAAAAAAATTCTAAAAGAACGAGCAGTAGATATTACTCCAATTGTATTCAAAGAGAAAGATGCTCTTTTATTAGATACAAAGTACATTATTTGACTCCTATAATGATTACAAAGTCTATAAACAAAATCGGCACATTCTGTGCACATAATCTGCACAATTTATTTAAAAGTTAAAATGATAGTCCACCTCAATATGCTAAGTCTTTTAATGATAGACTGAGGCATTATTGGCAAATGTAAAGCTTGACTATCGCGATATAAGGGGACCATGTTTGTGTGGCAATATTTTAAAGCCTTTATTAACTAATGTCTTACCCAAAACCATGTGGCATCCGTTCAAGAAGCCATTCGATAAATGGCAAATTACCTTGGTAAAGTGATAAATTCCATTTACCACGTTGCTTCCTTCACAAAATGGAGCCATGCACTTACAGCTATAACTAGCCACCATTGGTTACTCATTTCTCAATTATCAGAAACAAAAAGTCTTTCCACTTTAAGCTTTCTTCTCTTTCTCGCCTAGCTTCTCCTTATCCCCAATTTTCATTTATAAATTTTCTTTGTCCCTTGTTTTCCTTCCAATATTGTTGGATTATTTTAATATAATTTTGCAAATTTATGTATCCTCTAAATATAGAGATAAGCTTAATTAATTCTGGAAGAATATTTTGTATTGCTGAAATAGTTTCTTAGGACAGTGCCTAGAACGACTTAAGCCAATCTGTATATCTGTAAATAAATAATATTATTCATGTATTGTTATTATTTTTCTATGTTATTTTACGACAATCTAAGAAATTATGACAAACAACACTGATATTGGAAGTACTACTGAGCGCGACCTCCGATACTCCAATCCCAGTTGTACTACTATATGCCGGGCCATTTTCAGATGTGTCAAATATTGAAATTTTCGCCAATAGAAATGTCAAGTATGGGAAAGAATGTATTTTCTCACCGCTTGATGTCCATGGTGTTGCGCATGCACTTCTGCACCTACAACCTAATGCAAACGTTGATAATAAAATAGTGAAATCATGGCAACACGCCAACAACATATGTCACCATACTATATTACAAATTATTTCAAGCGAATTGTTTGACGTGTATTGCAGTTATAAGGAAGAAACTGCTATCTGGGAAGTCCTAATTAGAAAATTCACTGATGAAGATTCTACAAAACAAAAATTTATAGTAGAAATTTTTTATCTGTGACTACCCGACCCGTCGTCTCATGAGTTACCGCTCCGTTTCCCCCATTTTTCTGCTTCTTTATGATTCATTATCAGTGTCTTGGGTGATCGAGTTGGTTTGGAGTGATTATAGTAGGAAATGAGACACTTAGTCTCTTTTAAGAAGGCTTGAGTTGGAAAAGGCAACCGGATGTGGACTTATGAGTTAGAGGGCTCGGATGCGAATTCCGATGATTCGGTTAGCTTCGGGGGATAGTTTGTGACTTAGGAGTGTGATCGGAAGTGGTTTTGGAGGTCCGGAGTAGAATTAGGCTTGAATTGGCGAAGTTAGTATTTTGGCGATTTCCGGTTGATGGGTGAGATTTTGATCCGAGGGTCGGAATGGAATTCCGAGAGTTGATGTAGCTTCGTTATGTGATTTGGGATGTGTGTGTAAAATTTCAGGTATTCGGAGGTGATTTGGTTAGGTTTTTTATCAAATGCGTGTTTCGGAAGTTTTAGAAGAACTTAGGCTTGAATTCGATGTAATTTGATGATTTTGGTGTTGTTTGAGGTGTTTTGATGATTGGAGCAAGTTTGAATGATGTTTTAGGATGCGTTGGTGCTTTTGGTTGAGGTCCCGGGGGACTCGGGGTGATTTCGGATGGCTAAGGGGGAGTTTTGAGCCTTGTGTGTTGCAGGTTTTTCTGTTGCTCCAGGTATTTTCGCACCTGCGGTTTGGGGACCGCAGGTGCGGTCTCGCAGATGCGGAGGAGAGAGGCGCAGGTGCGGTCTTATGAAGGCATGTCAGGAACCGCAGATGCGGAGTGGGGACCGCATCTGCGGAGTCGCAGATGTGACAAGTTGACCGCAGATGCGGGATTGGGGCTTTAAGTGAATTTTCGCAGATGCGGAGGGTGTGACCGCAGAAGCGGTACCGCAGAAGCGGATTTTGAGACCGCAGGTGCGGTTTCGACTGGGCAGATGTATATATGCTTCTTCTTCGCGAATTTTGAAGGGTTTGTTCATTTTTAACTCGGACTTGGAGGATTGTGGGCGAATTTAAAGAGGGATTTCAAGGAGCTTCGATAAGGTAAGGATTTTTGGACCCAAAACACGATTCTATGGTGCTATTTCATGAATTAGGACTGGAACTTTAAGGAATTAATGGACAAAAATGGTGGTTTAGGGCTTGAACTTAAGAGAGCAAAAATTGAGGATTTGAAGGGTCAATTGAGCTCCGATTCTTGTGTTTTTGATATGTATAAACTCGTGGGGAGATAAGGAGTCTAATGATGTGAAAATTTCTGAATTTCGGAAAGTGGGCCCGGGGCTCGGGTTTTGCTAATTTCGAGATTCTTGATATTTTTCGATTGTTTTCGATTGGGTATTGTTTCCTTAGCATATTGTGACGTATTCGTTGTGGTTTTGATCAGATTCGACGCGCGAGGAGGTCGATTTGAGAGGCAAGGGCATAGCGAGCTAGAGTTTGGCCGGCTTGAGGTGAGTAATGATTATAAATGATGTCCTGAGGGTTTGAAACCCCGAATTTGCACAACGTAGTGCTATGTTGAGGTGAGACACACGCTGTATGATGAGCGTGGGGTCCTTTACTACTAGGGACTGTGACTTGGTCCATCCCGATTGGTGATTTTTACCGTATTTTGACTGAGATTTAATTATTACCATTATGATCTGGGCTAGTTTCCATGTTTGGGGCCTTGTGTCGACCTGTAGAACCCCTAGGGGCATTTTTACTGATTATCCTCACTTTACTTGTTAAAAAAAAATCATACCCTCAGTCATGTTTCTAACTGTTTAACACAATGTGAACTGGTTGTTGAAATGCTAATCCTAAATGAAAGTAATATGTGGGCTGAGATCCCTATCTTATATTAGTATGCCGAGAGGCTGTGTTTATATTGACTGAGAGGGGTTGAGAACCCAATAGTAAGGATGTTTTATATGTTATGGATCGGGCTGCACGCCGCAGTAATATGTTTATATGGATCGGGCTGCACGCCGCAGCAATATGGATATTTATATATATATGGATCGGGCTGTGCGCTGCAGCAATATAGCGCTTGGGCTGTAGGAGCCCCTCCTGGAGTCTGCACACCCCCAGTGAGTGCAGTCGACTATTTATATGGATCGGGCTGTGCGCCACAGCGATGTACGGATCGGGCTGCGCGCCGCAGCGGTTATTTTGATTCCGGTTATTGTGAGAGATATATGGTTACTGTGTCGAGGAACGGATTTATACTTGTTAAATACCTGATAAGCTACCTGTTTTTACCTGATTTAAAGAGATTTCACTTGATTTCTTCACTATTTGCTGCTTTAAGTTATTTCACTGCTTTAATATAGAACTGCTTAGTGCCTTTACGTGTTTTCATACTGTCAGCCATTATTTATGATTATTACTCACTGGGTCGGAGTACTTACATTACTCCATGCACCTTGCGTGCAGATCCAGGTGTTCCCGAGGCATAGTGAGAGCTTTCTTGCTGATCATCATCCACCGGATTTATCGAGGCAGCTGCATGGCGTCCGCAGACCCGATTTCTCCTTCTATCTTTTACCTTTCAGCATATTCTAGACTATCTTTATGTCNATATGGGGCGTAGGGCTGGATGCTCTTAAGACACATCAAAAGGAAATGTGGCCCCGTTGCTGGCATATATATGACTTCATTGACAGGCAACCATCCAAACGTCCACTCTATTTGACTAGCAGTGAGGGATCGAAAGTATGAAGTCCAACCCGTGAATCCCTCGGGCAAGCTGATCCCCTTAATCCTTGTGTAAAACTCTTCTATACATATCTTCTGTGTAGACCCACAACTCAGGAACTGAGGACGATGGCACAAGTGTTCGGTCATCCACATCTGCAACAATAAATTGCACCCCTCGAAGAAGTCTCCCCCAGCTTTGCAGGCTGTAAGAGCGCGGAAGATTTCGGCTAGTATCATGGGCGCAAGGGTGCTTTTGGCTTGGGTGAGTAGAGTGCTAACAACTCCGGCTATTTTTATGTCAATGTTTCCGTCTTTCCTTGGAAATACCACAAGCCCCAAAAAGACCACCATAAAGGCAAAACGTCTATGCTCCTCCCATTTTTGGCGGTTCCCTTTGCTACATATCTTGTTTCCAGGTTGTTGAAACCTCCTATATGGCCATATCTGTGATATATGAAGTGTGGAGTACAAAAGCCGTTTGCCAAATCTGCATTGTGGGACGTCCTACTTATTTTCAATGAGTCTAAAAATCTGTGCACAGCCACAGCTCTCGGGGCAACCAAGTACTTTTGCCTTAAAGGAACCTCATCTTTTCCGATGTAGCCGGCTATTTCCTCCAGTGTCGGGGTCAACTCAAAGTCCGAGAAATGGAAGACGTTATGTGCCGAGTCCCAACAGGTGACCAACGCTCTGATGATGTCTCCCCGAGGCACAATCTCTAACAAACCGGTAAGCCCTTTCAAATATTTTTTGACCTCATCTTGCCCTTCTCCTCCTATGTCGCTCCACCACAGACGCAACTCCAAAGGGATTTTATGCATGATTGAAAAGGGTTCATTTTGAGTCGTGCTCATCCTGCACATTTATTAAGGTGATTTAATCACTTATTTGACCTAACAATGAAAAATGACACTATTTTTGTTCACATTTCCAATTTAAAACAAATGATCGGTTTTGCTAGTACGGCCTTTCAGCACTTCGGGGAGAAGATTTTAAGGCTGTGCCTGCTAACCGCTGAAACGGACTCAAGGTGGCTGTTCTTGCAAAAACAGCCTTCCGGCGCCCTTTTGGGGACATTCGGCTTATTTTAAGCAAGAACGGCGGCACCCGACTTATTCATGACGAAATTTAAAATAAATTGGCATCTTTGGCTATTTTTGAAAAAGGGGAGGTTGGACCCGATGGGGGTTGCCTACGTATCTCACACCCGGTGAGAATCAAACCTGCGTAGTTCGGGCAAATAAAACTAACTATTTTTGAAAACAAGACTCTTTTTTTGTTTTTTGTTGGCAAATTCACTATTTCTGAAAGCAAGACTCTTTTTATATTTTCTTTTTAGTGGCAGATACAACAAACTAATTTGAAAATAAAACTCTTTTTTTCTTTTCCATTGGCAAACAAAACAAACTAAAAAAAACTACTTTTCTTCTTTTGCTTTCATTTTCTCAAAAATCCGGCAGCATTTCGGCACTACTTGGACATTGGTAGTATAGGTAATTAACTCTCCACACTGCTATTTTCTCTTTTTCTCTCTCTTTTTTTCAATATTGCCCAGATATTCAAAGCCGGTCAGCATGCGAGTCCAAAACAGATAAATGCACAAGTAGGATGCATCAGGATGGTCCATTATTCCGGGTACACCTGTCCTAGACGGACCCAACCCCTGTGTTGAGTCCCCTAAGTCAAAATGCACATGATGCATATAAGCGTTCCTACTAGGGATCCGGCATGAGGTCAAGTTATTCTAGGTTCAAAACCTGGGCATATGTTCTAGACTGTGTACCCGAGCGGACAACTCGAGTCGAGGAGGGGGCTACGTACCGGGGACCCGCGGGATCGTCCGGCTTACTAACTTGTCCGGCCTCTTTCTTATTTCAAGGTATGACACTAACAGAATAGGGAGTCTCAACCTGTAAGCACATCCCCGTAGGTGAGAAGAGAAGGGTTTCGGCACAGTTTATATATACAGTTCAAATAATATCAAAGCGGTAAAGCATTAGCACATTTAGCAGGAAAACATGTAGGAAAATCAGATAAAGCCAAACATAACAATTATTCTAAGCTCGAATTCTTAAACCCTTAACCGAAGTTCTGGGTTTGTGTCCCCAGCAGAGTCGCCAGAGCTGTCACACCTCCTTTGGCTATACCCGCAAGGGTGTAAAGGAGTTTTTCCACTTAAAGGACAATCGGAACGGGATATAATATTAAAATTTCAGAGTCGCCACTTGGAGATTAATGGTGTCCCAAGTCACCGGTTGAACCCCGAACCGAGAAAATTATGACTCTGTTAACAGTCCGCGAACCAGAAATCCGGGTAAGGAATTCTGTTAAACCGGGAGAAGGTGTTAGGCATTCCCGGGTTCCGTGGTTCTAGCACGGTCGCTCAACTGTCACATTTGGCTTATTTATCTGATTTGACAACATGTTTTAATCTACGTGCCTTTTAACTTTGAACCGCTTTTATTATTATTTTTAAGGAGAATTGCAACGTCGTGAAAACACGTCTCGAACCACGTCACATAAATGCACCCGTGATTTTTGATGCATTTTGACTTCGTTGGGATTTGGATTTGGGTCACATAAATGTGCACCCAAGTTTAGGAAGGTACTATCATTAAATGCGGGCCTAAAGCAACTAGCGTATTATTAACTTTGCGGGAAGCCATGAACTTCGCTAAACGGCATGTCCCGAGGTCTAAAATATTTTTTATGTAAGTATTTAAAGAGTGCCGCGCAATTCATGCATTTTTATTTGGCGCGGCGTACCTCATTTTATTTAAGGCTATCCTAAAAGAAGCTACGGTTCTCTATTAAAGGATTGTCTCTAAAAAGCCCTGACTAATTAGCGTTGTTAATAAACCACCATTGAGAGTATTACCACATAATATTAAGCCAAAATGCTTTAATAATTAACAGGATCTTCGGCAGATTGGGCTTCAAAATAGAGGCCCAAAAGAAAGAGAATTGTTTAACCTTACAAGAGGGGAGGGCCGTCTAACATGGGATCCTTAAACAGATTTAAACCCAGGTCTGTTCAAACAGAGGCTGTCACGTTTGGGCTCTTAAATAAGCCCAGATCTCACACTGATTTATTTGAATTTCGGCCTACTGATTTCAGTTCATAACAGCCTTAATCAGTGGTCAGCACATAATCAGTTCTGAATTCATGCTAATGCTAACTCCTATATGTGAATTGAATTTGTAGGTGAACAATCAGACTATTTACTGCATTTAAAATACAAAGCAAGTTCGATCTAATATTGACACGACCACAATTATTTTAAATCCAGCTTCGAATTAGTAGCCTATTATGAATTTAACCTTCAGGTGGAGATGACAGCTATATCTGACTATACCATGCTAAAATGATGTTCCTGCTAATTATTATGACAGTTTGAATATACAATTAACAACCACGGACTCATGTCTATGATTTCAGAATCAGTTTCAAATGCATAACAGTCTCTAATTAGTAAACAATCAACCTAACACATGAAGGCAAGCTATGCTATATTAACACTAACACTAGAGGTTCAAAAGTCTCAGGCAGTCCAATCCATGCCAATTACAATGAAATACTACAGCATTGGAAATAAAATGGAAATCTGTAACAGANCCCAACGTAGTATACCTGGAATTCGATAAAAATGAAGAAAGGAGAGATCAACAACAGCTCAAACACAGCAGATCAATGAACCATCAAACAGCAAACACACAGCCCAGAATAATTTTCAGAGTAGAAACAGCACCAACAGTAGACCAGATTCACTTGCAGAAACCCAAATAGACTCAAAACTAATCCCAAAACCAACTCTGAAGCCAACAGTCAACAAAATAGCCTAAAATAGCCTCAATTGGACCCAAACACACTCGAAAGACACCTAGGCACCACCAGAGTGTACCAGCAAACAGAATATAGGCTAAGTGAAGCAATTCAGAAGCTAAAATTCAAAGTTAACCAGAAAATTCAATGAAACAGTAGTTCTGAAATTTTCTTTTTAGTTTTCTAGAGGTTTTCTATTATTTTTTTTTTGGTTTTGAAGAACTAGATCTGAGGTTCCGATTTCAAAAATCAAACTGGAAACTCAGATTTTCAGAGATAATATTGAGGGGGAATTTTATGGCTCCCAAAACTTGTAGCAATTTTTCAGGGGTTCCCTAACTTGTTCAAGAAGGCATTAGGGGTGCCTTTTATAGGCAAGAAATGGGGCAGAATCTCTGGAAGCTTTCATACATTTTTCCCTCTTTTAAAATTCAGAATTCACCTATTAAACCTTCAATTTCTGACTTGTTTCTCAAGTTACTACCCTAAGTTTGCTAAAATCTACACTAAAGTTCTATTCTAGAAGTCCCTAGGGTGTTCTTTTAATCGTACAATACCTATACTACCCTTATCTTGGTTCTAAAATTACCAATTTGGCAAAACATGCCATTTTCAATCCCTAAAATACCCTCAAACCTCTCCTAGAATTACCAACATTTTAATCAATTACACTTAACCATTTTATCCTGAAACCTAAATTTATTAAGGCTTAAACAATAATCTAAAGAAAGACCCTAATTAGCCGATTTCTAATTGAACTAATTAACCCTAGCTAATATTGAAATTCAACTGATCTAAACTAATAACAAAACTAAAACTATTAAATCAACATTAAACACAACTAATCATGAAACTAATCTGTCAGAATTTCGATCAACAGGTAACAATTAACATAATCGAAAACTAACCATAATCAAAATAAATTATCCAAACAACAGTTAAATTGAAACCCTATAGCCCTAATTTAAGTATCATGTAGGGAAAAATACCCTAATTAAAGCTAAACAAACAAGTCAAAGAAAACTTAAAAATCAGAAAAGAAAAGAACAAGAAGACTTACGAACTCTGGCCAGCCATTGTTGTTTGAATCCTCCAGGATTCTTGACACATAACATCCCTAATCGTGTGTTTTCAAAAGAAAACACGTGATTAGGGATATTACGGTCCAAAATCCTCAAGATTTCTGAGTTAGGGTTCTGTCGGAATTGGGATTTAGAATTTGTAATGTTCCGGGAAGATTCGAATGTTTCTAGGTATGGATTAATGATGAGGGAGGGATGAGGAACATATGGTATGAATTTGGGCCAGTTTGGGTGAGTTTGTGACTTGGCCGGAGAACTTAGATTGAATATTCGAGGAGTTGGGTTGGGATTCGAGGGACATGGATATGGGGGTTGGAAGACGAGGTAAAGGAGAGTATGGTGTGATATTTTGGGGGCCATTGGAGCATCGCCGCCGCCGGCGGCGATTTCCGACCGGCGGCGCTAGGGCGGAGGACGGCGGAGCAGGGCGGGGTAACGGTGGCGTTACACCGGCGGCTGGAGATAGGGCAGGGGTACGAGGAGGGTAAAGAGTGTCTAGGGTTAATGGCTTTTTTTTAGGACACTTTTATTAGAACATTAGCATCAACGTGAGCCGTTGGATGAGGGTGATGGACGATTGAGATTACTCGACGCTGGACCGGGTGGGGAGACGGATTGGGCCAAATTGGTCTGGGCTGAAGCAAATTGGAGTGGGGTCGTTTGGACTTAAACCCAATTTGGCCCAATTCAACTAGCCTAATTCCCTTTTTATTAATTCATTTTGTTTTCTTTTTATTGCTTTTGCTTTTGTATTTTATTTTATTTTATATTTTTGTATTTTTATCTTGCATTTTTCTGATTTTATAAAATGTAAAAAAAAAAAAATTAAAACCAATACTTAATAATAATTCGAGATTACACTATTCAAATCCTAAAATTACTTAAAATTCTACTTAAAAGATAAATGCAACAGTGCAAAGAAACTATTTTTGTGATTTTCTTTAATCTTTTCTTAATACCTAATTAATACTAAAAATGTGAAATTAAAAACCTAAATGCAAATGCGTATTTTTGTATTTTTAATGTGAATTATCATGCAATCAATTAACACCAAATTCAACAAAACCCACAGAAAAAAAATTGTAAAATCCTTTTATTTGAAACTTTTGGAATAATTTGCTTAGGGCAAAAATCACGTGCTCACAAAGCTCACAAATAGGAACTCATTAGTAGTCGCAAATGCGAACCTTGACCTCGCATTTACGTGGTCGGAGGCCTGCAGCATTGCTGAAGATCACCAGCAATTTTTCTAAGTTCCAAATCACTCTGTAGCCTATCTAAAACTCACCTGAGCCCTCGGGGCTCCAAACCAAACATGCACACAAGTCTTAAAACATCATACAAACTTGCTCGCATGATAAAATCGCCAAAATAACACCTAGAACTACGAATTTAACACCAAATTGCATGAAATTTTTAAGAAAGTTCAAAACATCTATTTTCTCAACCAAAGGTCCATATCACGTCAAATAAACTACTTTTTTCAATAAATTTTACAGACATAACTTAAATATTATATTAGTCGATTTCTTTTAAATCCCTAGATTTTCAGTTTAACAATTTTCATCAAAAATTAATTTCTCGGGCTTGGGACTTCGGAATTTGATTTTGGGCATACCCCCAGGTCCCATATTTTAATATGGACCCTCCGGGACCGTCAAATATGGGTCTGGTTCCGTTACTCAAAATGTTGACCGAAGCTAACTAAAATCAATTTTTAAAGGTAAAACTTATTATTTTCTCAAAACTTTCAAATAAATGCTTTCCAAAAAGGCGTCCGAACTGCGCACACAATTTGAGGAGAAATAAAATGAGGTTTTGAAGGCCTCAGAACCCAAAATTGGGTTCTAAAATACAAGATGACCTTTCGGGTCATCACAGGATTGGAGCCCCGAGGGCTCGGGTGAGTTTTGGATAGGCTACAAAATTAAAATAGGACTTAGGACATTGCTGGTGTTTCAGTTGCTGCTGTAGGCATCTGATTTCGCAAATGCTCTCAGGTATCACATTTGCGACCTCTGCAGGTTCCGCATTTGTGAGGAATAGCTGGGTCATATAATCTTTGCAATTGTGAAGCATTCTTTGCATTTGCGAAGTAAAGCAGGGAAGGGCAGCGATCGCAAATGCGATCCTATAGTCGCAATTTCGAAGGTCCATGTTCGCATTTGTGAACAAATCTTCGCATTTGCAAAGGAGCAGAGGTGTGAGGGACTTGCATTTTCTATAGTCCCTTCGCAATTGCGAAGACCAGGTAAAAAATGTGACATCTGCAGCTGTGTAAAAGTGACTTAGACAGGACTTTTCTCCCATTCTTCAAATTTTAAAAATCTAAAATACAAGAGGCGATTTTCCAAAGAACTTTTCTTCCCCAAATTATCTGTAAGTGATTCTAAACTAGTTCCTTTCAATCTTTCACTACATTTTACACAATTTCAACCTAAAATCTAAGATTTTCATGATGGAATTGGGGATTTTTTTTTGTAGAAAATAGGGATTTCGAAAATTGGGGATTTAGACCTCAAATTTAGGTCGGATTCCAAAGCCAATTATATATCCGGGCTCGGGGGTGAATGGGTAATCGGGTTTTGGTCCGAATTTCGTGCTAGAACCAAGCTGGCCCGGGTGTTGACTTTTGTTAACTTTTTTAGCAATGATCTAAATGGAATTCTTTGCAATCGTGGGTCATTCCTAATGGTTTATTTGAACCGTTCAGTTGGTAATTTGCTAGATTATACTAGTTCGGAGGCTTGTTTGAGATGAAAAGCCGTGGTTGAGCTTTGAGTTTGGCCGTTAGAGCGAGGCAAGTATCGTGGTTAACCTTGGCTTGAGGGATTAGGCCTTTATTTTCCTACTTGCTACATGTTTGAATATTGTGTACAACGTATAGGTGATGTGACGAGTACCTATGCATTGTTGCCGAGTCATAGAATGCGAGTGCGTCTTATTCATGAAATTGTAGCATCCCGTGATCATATTAACCATTCTTAGACCATTTTATCGTTATGTTGATCGTTCTTATCATACTTATGGATTTTGGTGTTGATTGAGTTTTGATTCAAAGTTGAGGTTGGTATTGTGGAACCAATTGTTGAAGTAAGACTTGTTCTTGATATTTCTATCTCCCTGTTGTTTTGGTGAGGGAGAGTGTTAATGCACGAAGGGTGATGTCGTGCCATGTTTTGTGAGTGTTAATGCACGAAGGGTGCTGCCGTGCCATATTGTGAGTGTTAATGCACGAAGGGTGATGTCGTGCCATGTTATGAGAGAGTTAAGTGCTGTTTCTATTGATTATCTGGTGAGGTTGAGAGTAAAAGCATGAAGGGTGATGTCGTGCATTTTCCTTTACTATGTTTACTTGTTTTTATTGGTTCAAGGTATATTAGTTGATCAAGTTTCATTGCTGCTGTGATTCTCTATCTTTTAACCCCCTCAGTATGTCCCCCTCCCGATATTATCTGTCTATCTCTTACTTGCCGTTGGTTTGTACATATACCGTTAAATTGTACATGGTTATTATGTATGTGTCTTGTCTTAGCCTCGTCACTACATCGTCGAGGTTAGGTTCGACACTTACCAGTACATGGGGTCGGTTGTACTGATACTACACTGTACTTCTGTGCAGATTTCGGTATCGGCCCTAGCTGATCATGAGGTTAGCAGCTAGACTTGATCGTCAGGAGACCAAGGTAGATTTGCTGGCGTTTGATCGGCTCCAACCCTATACCACTATAAAATGGCAAGAGTGGTCGATGCAGCTTTTACCCGAAAGGTCGGGATCGATATCCACAAGGAGCTAATATTGGTGTGATGACCCGACCCGTCGTCTCATGAGTTACCGCTCCATTTCCCCCATTTTCAGCTTCTTTATGCTTCATTATCAGTGTCTTGTGTGATCGAGTTGGTTTGGAGTGATTATAGTAGGAAATGAGACACTTAGTCTCTTTTAAGAAGACTTGAGTTGGAAAAGGCAACCGGATGTTGACTTATGAGTTAGAGGGCTCGGATGCGAATTCTGATGATTCGCTTAGCTTCGGGGGATGATTTTTGACTTAGGAGTGTGATCGGAAGTGGTTTTGGAGGCCCGGAGTAGAATTAGGCTTGAATTGGCGAAGTTAGTATTTTGGTGATTTCCGGTTGATAGGTGAGATTTTGATCCGAGGGTCGGAATGGAATTTTGAGAGTTGCTGTAGCTTCGCTATGTGATTTGGGATGTGTGTGTAAAATTTTAGGTCATTCGGAGGTGGTTTGGTTAGGTTTTTTATCAAATGCGTGTTTCGAATGTTTTAGAAGAACTTATGCTTGAATTCGATGTAATTTGATGGTTTTGGTGTTGTTTGAGGTGTTTTGGTGATTGGAGCAAGTTTGAATGATGTTTTAGAATGCGTTGGTGCTTTTGGTTGAGGTCCCGGGGGCCTCGGGGTGATTTCGGATGGTTAGCGGGTAGTTTTGGACTTGGGAAAATTGCAAAAAATGCATCAGCTGTTGCAGGGTATTTTTGGTCTTCGCGATCGCGGGAGGATCCTCGCGATCGCATAGAAGGAATTTGAGACAGCATGTTTTTGTTCTACGTGATCGCGTTGAGGGGATTGCGATCGTATAGGCTTGTGAGGTATGCCTTCGCGATCGCGTGAGGGATAGTGCGATCGTATTGAGTTAGGAGAGGCAGTCATCGCGTTCGCGGGGCTTCGTTCGCATTCGCATAGGCCAATTTTGAGACCTGGGAAATTTGTGCATCGCGATCGCGAGCCTGGGGCCGCGATCGCATAGAAGAAAAACCTAGAACTGGGCAGAAGCTATGAAACATTTTGTTCCGCGAACCTAAGTCATTTTTCACCATTTTTGAGCACCTTGAGAGCTATTTTGGAGAAATTAAAGAGGGATTCGAAGAGGACTAATTGGAGGTAAGTTGTATGAACTAAAAACACGATTATATTGTGAAATTAACCTTGAGATTCATGAGAATTTAACTGAAAAGGGAAGAAACTAGGGCTTGGGTTTTTGAATTTTAAATTGGGATTTGATGGGTCATTTGAGCTCGGATTTGAGAGTTCTTGATATGTATGGACTCGTGGCGAGATAAGGAAACCGTTGATGTTAAAATTTCTGAGTTTCGTAAAGTGGGCCCGGGGCTCGGGTTTTGCTAATTTCGAGATTCTTGATATTTTTCGATTGTTTTCGATCGGGTATTGTTTTCATAAAATATTGTGACGTATTCGTTGTGGTTTTGATTAGATTCGATGTGCGAGGAGGTCGATTTGAGAGGCAAGGGCATAGCGAACTAGAGTTTGGCCGGCTTGAGGTGAGTAATGATTATAAATGATGTCCTGAGGGTTTGAAACCCCGGATTTGCACAACGTAGTGCTATGTTGAGGTGAGACACACGCTGTATGATGAGCGTGGGGTCCTTTACTACTAGGGACTGTGACTTGGTCCATCCCGATTGGTGATTTTTACCGTATTTTGACTGAGATTTAATTATTACCATTATGATCTGGGCTAGTTGCCATGTTTGGGGCCTTGTGCCGACCTGTAGAATCCCTAGGGGCATTTTTACTGACTATCCTCACTTTACTTGTTAAAAAGCATACCCTCAGTCATGTTTCTAACTGTTTAACACAATGTGAACTGGTTGTTGAAATGCTAATCCTAAATGAAAGTAATATGTGGGCTGAGATCCCTATCTTATATTAGTATGCCCGAGAGGCTATGTTTATATTGACTGAGAGGGGTGAGAACCCAATAGTAAGGACGTTTTATATGTTATGGATCGGGCTGCACGCCGCATCAATATGTTTATATGGATCGGGCTGCACGCCGCAGCAAATGTATATTTATATATATATGGATTGGGCTGCGCGTCATAGCAATATAGCTCTTGGGCTGTAGGAACCCCTCCAGAGTCTGCACACCCCCAGTGAGCGCAGTCGACTATTGTTATGGATCGGGCTGTGCGCCACAGCGATATACGGATCGGGCTGCACGCCGCAGCGGTATATTTATGATCTCGGTTATTGTGAATAGTGTATGTGTGAGTACTGAGGAGAAGTAACAAATAAATGATCAATATGCTCGAGGAGCGGATTTTATACTTGATTAATACTGGTTAAGTTACCTGTTCTACCTGGTTTTAAGGAATTTCACCTGACTTCTTCATTATCTGCTGTTTGAATGGCTTTACTGCTTTGATATAGAACTGCTTAGTGCCTTTACGCGATTTCATACTGTCAGTCATTATTATTTATTATTACTCACTGGGTCGGAGTACTCACATTACTCCCTGCACCGTGTGTGCAGATCCAACTGTTCCTGAGGTGTAGTACGAGCTATCCTGCGGTTCAGATTTCATCGGAGTTATCGAGGTAACTGCATGGCGTCCGCACACCCGATTTCTCCCTCTATCTTTCTTTACCTTTTCCGCATTTTAGACTGTTCCTGTATTAGACTGTTGAACTCATGTAGTAGAGGCTCTTGACTTGTGACACCGGATCGGTGGGCCATTGTAGAGATTATTATTATTGTGGTTTCCGCACATTTCATCTTTTATTTCAGACTTCTATTCTATCACGACCCGGATTTCCCACCCTCAGGAGTCGTGATGTCGCCTACTAATGAGAGCTAGGCAAGCCAAATTTAATTACCTTTACATTAATAACATAATTATTTTTAACAATTATCGGCAATAATACAAAAGCAACAAAATTAAATAATAAGCGGAAGTCTCAATATTATAGAAAACTGAATAGAATTGCGGAAAACTTCAACCAAGGCCTCTATCCAAGACTGATGTCACAGTTTCACAGACGGTCTAAGAATACTACACATAAAGGTCTGAAAGAAATAAACTCGACACTGTCTCTAGAATTACATGAAAGAAACAGGAACATAGATGAAAGAAGACGCCAGGGCCTGCGAACGCCTGCAAGGCTACCTCGGGTCTCACTGGACCGAAAGCTTGCTCCCACTCTATTGCTGCTGCTGTCTGAAGCCTGGGATCTGTGCAAAATAGCACAGAGTGTAGTATCAGCACAACCGACCCCATGTGCTGGTAAGTGCCTAGCCTAACCCCGGCGAAGTAGTGACGAGGCTAGGACCAGACCACCAAATAAACCTGTGCAGATATATATACAAGTACAACAGAGACGTAGCAAGAAAATAACAATTTAAGATGGGGAAGGGAGCATGCTTTAGGGGCAACAGTTAGAAATAGAATTTCAGGAATAATAAAGCGTACATCTACAATTTAACTTCTAGCAGTAAATGAAGAGATAAGGCAACTTTCATATTCAACTCATCTTGTTGCAGGCGTGCAACCCGATCCCATTTCTCAATATCTCGTGGTAGGCGTACCACCCGCTCCCATTTCAATATCACTCGTGGTAGGCGTACCACCCGCTCCCATTTCAATAAATCAATAGTTCCTCTAAAAGGAAATTTACTCTAACAAACGCACCAATTAATACGAGTTCATAAGACAACAAATACACAGAATTTATGATTTACCAAGGAGAACAAATAATGACAAATAACAATTAATTATGGATTATAAGGGGGCAATTAGGCAATTTAGTAATTTATATGTTGAATGTCACGTAGCAATTAGGTCACATAATCATGTAGCAATTAAGGCATAAATTCAAGACATAACGTTGCGCAAGGACACCTTGGTTCAATAATAACAAGTGACACGATAAAGGGAAATGTCAGCATAAAGAATCACAGAAATAATGGAATAAGACAAGTAATGCACTTGAGCTGATAACAACAAGAAAATTAATAAATAGAAGTAAAGGACAACATAACTCAATCATCAACAAGGAAATCAGGAAAATCAAAGACAAATTCACGACATCACCCTTCGTGCTTTTACTCTCATTCTCACCCAAACAATCATATAAAGTGCACGGCATCTCCCTTCGTGCTTTACCTCACAAAATGATGGCACGGAATGATCCTTCGTGCATAAACACTCATATCATGGCACGGAATGTTCCTTCGTGCATTAGTAATCATATCATGGCACGGAATGTTCCTTCGTGCATTAGTACTCATATCATGGCACGGAATGTTCCTTCGTGCATTAGTAATCATATCATGGCACAGAATGTTCCTCGTGCATTAGTAATCATATCATGACACGGAATGTTCCTTCGTGCATTAGTAATCATATCATGGCACGGAATGTTCCTTCGTGCATTAGTAATCATATCATGGCACGGAATGTTCCTTCGTGCATTAGTATTCATATCACAATCGTGCACGGCATCACCCTTCGTGCTTTATCACTCGTCCTCACCCAAACAACAATCACAAACAATGGGGCGAGGGAATAGACAAACAAAATAGGAATCCCGGCAAGGGAACAATAACAACAATTTCAATATCCCGGCAAGGGAGACAAGTCTACCAAACAGCAAAACATCCCGGCAAGGGAATAACCAATAACTCATTAGCTTTCGTTCATTTCTTACTTCACATCTCGCTTTATCACTTGAGCCAATGCTCCCAAGAATCTTACGATTCATATTTTCCTTCTCATACTCTTTCATCACATAGGAATCATCAACTAAGCATGGAAAAGCACAACAAGATAAGAATAAACACAATATAAGGACTCACGGTCATGATAGACACCAGTGTATAGATACTCGTCACCATACCTATACACCGTACTCAACAATTAGCAAGTAGCAAACAAGACTCAACTCCTATTCCCTCAAGCTAAGGTTAAACCAAACACTTACCTCAAATGCTCCAAACTCAACTCAAGCCTCTAGTATAGCTTTACCCTTCAAATTCACCACCAAACCGCTCGAATCTAGTCACAAATTACTTGAATGTATCAACAAATGCTAATCGAATCAATTTGAATGCATGAAAACGAATTTCCCAAAGTTTTACTCAAAAATTCCCAAAACGCCCCCGGGCCCACGTGGTCAAAACCCGAGGTTCGAACCAAAACCCGGTTACCCATTCCCCCGCGAGTTCATATCTATGTTTTGTTTTGAAATCTACCAAAATCCCCATTTTCACCCATGAAAATCCTTGATTTTAAGACGAAAACATGTTTAATGATGTTAGAGATTGAAGAAATTAAGTAAGAATTGACTTACAAATGATTTGGAGAAGATAGATTTCTTGAAAAATCGCCTATGGAGTTTGTGTTTTGAAAGAATGAAGAAAAGGGGTTTAAAATTCGTCTAAGTATGAAAAATGCAGGCCTCAGATGTGGAAAATGCAAACATGGGTTCGCAATTGCAAACCCAGCAGGTCTGGGAATTGCGAGATTCTAGTTCGCATTTACGAACTTGGGCCACTTGGGAGGACTTCGTATTTGCGAACATTTTGTCGCTTTTGCGGAGTCTGGGTCCTTCGCATTTGCGAGCCCCTCGTCGCATTTGCGACTCCAGTCCAATGTCCCTTCCCTCGCATTTGCGATGCCAGGCTCGCATTTGCGAGACCTGCTTCACAAATGCGAAAAATGCAGAACTGTGATACCAGATTTTCCTAAGGTTCAAAATGCAACTCGACGCCTATCCAAAACTCACCCGAGCCCTCGGGGCTACAAACCAACATGCACACAACCTCAAAAACCTCCTACGGACTTATCCGTGCGATCACATCGCCAAAATAACATCAAAACAAGGAATCAAACCTCAAAATCACTAATTTTCCTTCAAGTTTCATAAACTTTCAAATTTGGAACTTATAGTCCGAAACACGTCAAATGACGTCCGATTTCAACCAAACTTCACAGGGAGCGCTTAAACCACATATAAGACCTGTACCGGGCACCGGAACCAAAATACGGGCCCGATACCAACACTTTCTAATCCATTTTCATTTCAAATTTCCATATAAATTTCAGAAAAATAATTTCTTTTTAAAAATTTATTTCTCGGGCTTGGGATCTCGGAATTCGATTTCGGGCATACGCCCAAGTCCCATATTTTTCTACGGACTCTCCGGGACCGTCAAATCACGGGTCCGGGTCTGTTTATCCAAAATGTTGACCAAAGTCAACTTTAACCATATTAATATCAAAATTTAGCATTTTTTACACAGAATTCATATTTAAGCTTTCCGGTTACGCATCCGGACTGCGCATGCAAATCGAGGCAACCCTAAATGAGGTTTTCGAGGCCTCGAAAGTACGGGATGAGTAAGAAAACAGGTGATGACCCTTGGGTCTTCACATATTCATATTAGTTTGGTAATTAAATTCTGTTAATCGGTATCGAATTTTAAGGAACGGGATTGAGAGTGTTAAATTGGTCGGGTTTGCCTAGCATTGTGTTGGGCGCCATCACTACCGGGGTTGGGATCGTGACATTACCTGTGGTAGATGACAGATGACAAATGATAGAGAGATGAATATGCAAATTAACGTATATAAAAATTTGCGAGAACACTTGAAGGCCGACGGGATATCATTACCAGTAAAATTTGCTGCTGGCATGCCAATTGAGAAGCTACCTGACTCACGAATTAACTACAAGAATAGCCTAAAACACAAACAGAAAAGTTTCACCATTGAAGAAATTATGACCCACATCCTAATTGAAGATTCAAAAAAAAAGAATCTGACAACGCTAGGATGAAAATTCTCAAAGCAAATTTAGTAAAAAGTAGCAGTAGCAACTGCAAAAGATATGAGAAAAGTCTCAAGGTTAGAAGCCCAAAAATCTGAACCTTAAGAGAGAAAAAAGGCTCTTATTTTGTTTGTGGAACACCAGGTCATCATGCCTCATAGTGTAAGTAAAGTGCAGGAAATGACAAAGGAAAAACTAATAATCCTAAGGGTAACTTAGTTGTTGGAGGTGATATTATTGTGGTTGTTATTTCTCAAGTAACTATTGTGGTTCATGCAAAAGAATGGGTGGTAAATTCTGGAGCTACTCGGCACATTTATACAAATCGAGAAGCATTTTCTTCTTATACTCCTGTAGAGAATGATAAAGAAGAGGTCTAACTTGGAGACTTAAGTACTACTAAAGTCTTGGGTAAAAGTAAAGTTCACCTGAAACTCACTTCGGGAAAAACTGTATTTCTTGTTGATATACTGCATATTCCTATTATGATGGCAAACTTAATCTCTGTATCCTTGGAGAAACTACTTTTCTTGCAAATCTTGCAGGGCTGAAACACTGTTCTTGTCCGTTATTGTTTTTGAGGTAAGAAATATTTGTTGAATTTCTTTTAGTTTTATTCTTTTCACTACAAGAAATTACGGAATTTGCAACAACATTTTTTGTTGCAATATATTGGTTGTCGTTGCGAAAAATATTTTTCGCAACAAAAAATAAGTGGTTGCAGCAAACTCCGATGCGAAAAATCTGTATCATAGGATTGAGGATTAGAGTTTTGTATGTACATTCAATTCAGCAGCGACATCGTTGACCCAATGACCATTTTTCATGTGAGTTTTTTTCCAAAGTTTCTGAAAGTTTGACTCTTTTTCGGTGATTGCATCTCTCTAACAAAATACATCAAATTACGTTATAGAAGAAATAATTACTAAGTTCATAAAAGAAGACATATCTCATCTCTTCAAAAGAGATTGCCCCAAACGATTTTCTGCTGCAAATGTGATTGATTCCTTGTTTTGCCTTGTTTATTTTGTTTCTGGCACTCATTTGATACATTGAATATGTATCAATGATATGATTCAAGTATAAAAAGTAAAATAAGAAATAAACAAGACTTTGAGTATGGTCATGAGAATTTAAGTTCCATTTTGCAGGTATATGATTGCTTTCTTAGTTTTTTTTTTTTTTTGAAACTTCCCTTGTTGAACTAGGCATTTTCCAGAATTATTTTAGCTAAATAATAGCTTTTGTGCATATTTCATTTGACTACCTTGAAAGGATCAGAGTCGAAATACTCCACCAAGAATTTTCATTCAACTTCAGTGACATCTTCTGGTATGTTTTGCAATCGTTCCCCCTTTGAAGCAAATTTCTTAAAATGATCATGGAGCCTACTACGGCGATATCGATACAAATTATTGACTGTATGAAGGATAATATCCCTATTATGTTGCGTGTCTGGAATTTCGAAGGCGTCATGCACTCAAATTAAAAAATTAAAAGTGATAGCTTTGTCACCTAAGGCTCTACTAGCAATAAAATAGATTTGTATGTGGAATCTGTAATAAAGGATTTCAAAAGCTGGAACCATTAGATTAACAAATATGCCTACTGATCTTTATACAGACTATTACTATAATGGGCAGCTGTTTTTATGAACTGTTTATATCACAGAAATTTAGTTGCAACATTGATCAACCTCATATTCTTGTGATATCACATGGAGATATAACGATGAATAGAAGTTACTTGCAACATTGATCAACTGTTGCACCAGTAGAGATTATCAAAAGAATATGACAGACTATTCCCTAGTTCATATATATAAGTACATAGAATATTGTTTCTTCATAATTTTCTATGGCAGATTCATGGACATATAAGAGCATTAACTTCTATTTCTTATCGAATACATTTTTTCGTAATTTTCCATCTTTTTCTTCCACCAACTCAAGGGTATGAAGATTCATGATACCAGGCACAACTTACCGATGCTATGGCATTTACTACCAGCTTGTAGTTTTTGAGATTTGACATATACATGTCTTTGCATGAAAATAGGCACTTAACATAGCCTTATGTACTCTATAAATTAGATCTATTGTCCATCCTCCACCTAATGTCCATGTTCTAACTTGTATAAAATCAGGAACGCAACTTTCCTTCAAAATACAATTTCAAGAGAACAGGTGTAGCTAACCCTAAGAAGCTATAATGTAAGAGGAATCAAATCAACAATTCAGTGCGCGGTTTAATCTATTTTTCTCATCAGGTCGACAAAATAACTTTTTGTAATTACATGCGACAAACATTAAAATTGGCAGATTATTCATAAGAATATCATGTGATATCATAAGAATATGGCAGATTGTTCCCTAGTTGCACCAATAGAGAATATCATGTGATCAATTGTTGCACCAGTAGAAAATATCATGTGATATCATAAGAATGGGCAGATTATTCCCTAGTTGCACCAGTAGGAAAATTTCAAGCAAACACAGTGTACTTCTACAAACTTCGTCGCAGAGTAATTAAATAATAAGATCTATCTCACAATATTCCTACAACAGATACCGAAAAGAACTTTACCGCGTATTAGTTGACTCACTCAAGAACAATAATTATAAACTTAAATTACACAAAGAGAATTACCGACATATGAGCAACAATCTTTTCTTTTGCTAGATCAGAAACTTTCTTTCAAGATTTGACATCATGCTTAGCATTATGGTCAACAGTGACCGAAAGCTCAATAACAAAGTCACTATCTCCAGGACCAACTGCTACTGTTCGATCGGGTGGGATAATCACCTCTAGCTTTCCATTGGAATTATTTTTGCATTTCTTTTGGATTGAAAACCCTCTTGTCTTCCCCCTTCCCTTTCTCATTTGTCCTTCAGCAATACATAAAAATATTAAAATGAACGACTTCAGAAAACTTCAACATCAATTCATAACTGAGAAAAATGACTACTAAGAAAATAGATTTATCGACCTTAGGTATGGTATTTTTCATATGAAGTCCTTATAAACTTCAACTTCCCAAGTAGCTACAGTTTATAAATAATATAAAGATGTGATCTCTAATCCACAAATAGATGGAGAACAATTTCTCTTCCTATACAAAGTGAATGTTCATACTATAAATAGAAACTAACAACCTACTGTATCTTCAGCTTGAAATGCATGAGGAAATTTTAAATATTAGTAGTTCAAAAGAGCTTATGTTTTTTTAATATTTAAAGTATATATTAATATCATACTTCACTCAAAGTGACTACAGGCAAATCAATAAGTCAAATAATCAAATCCAACTCTTTATGAGAATTTATTACCAAATTTGAAGGCATAAAAAGTTTGTTTCTATTAAGTTATATAAGCATGAGATTTCACAAAGCTACTTTTACTGAATGAATCAACTCACGTGGTTGTAGGTTCGAAATTACTCCAGCAGGTTCAGCACTATCAAAAACATGCGCATCTGCCATCTTAATAATCTGCAAGACATATTCAAAAGAGTTATACTAGAGACTAGTTGAAAGTAGAAGTGAAGGCAACACATTGCACATATTGTCAATCAGAAAATAATCTATCCAACAACACAATTATAGATTAAGGTGTATGACCAAACAAACTATTTATGTAAAAATAAACAAATATAGTGACTAAATAAGAATTGTTAGATATAAAATCATGTATTCATAATATATTTTGACTCAGTATTTGGCATGGAACAAAGCTAAACTTTCTAAATATTAAATAAATTTATATTGTAGCAAACATAATAAAGAAATAAAACGAGAAGCAGAAAGGAGAAATTAACCATTTGGGCAAGGTTGTGAAAAATCACATTCATCCTCACAGCCAATCATCATCCTCTTTTTCCTCATGTTCATTCTCAGAAAAATATTCTTCATCTGTTGAGTCATCCCTGTCTTCATGATCAGATTCATAGTCTATTTCTTCCTCATTATTGAGAGAAGGTGCTTCAACGCTCAATCCATCAATATCTTCTCTTTGTATTCTAATCATATCATTGTCTGATTGTACTTAAAGATTTTGCTCTTCCCTTTCAACCAGGTCAGTTAATTGATATGGCTCTGTTTCATCATCTTGTTTGGGTACATCATACAAGTTTCATGGTCTTACCCTTACCACTGCATTTCAATTCTCATTTTGATCATATTTAACATAATACATAGATTGAGCTTGTGAACCTAGAATAAATGGATCATTTGTGTAATGAAGTCGTGTCACATCCATACATATGAATCCATATTCATCCCTTTGGTAACCTCTTCTTTGACTTCGACCCTGAGGCAGAACTTCAAATCAGTCACATTGGAATAATGTCACTGAATTTTTGTCTAGATATTGGATTTCTAATATTCTTCTTATCTTACCATAATAATCAACATTTTTTGTATATACATCACTCTTAACAACTACACCACTATTTTGAGTTTTTAAAAATTTCTCAGATGCCATTATTTGAAACCTAAAACCATTCATAACATATCCATTATGGCATTCAACTCGTAAATCTGGACCTCTTGCCAAAGCTAGCAATTGATCAGTAATTCGATTGTCACCGTTATCTTTTAATTGTATCACCTATTAATTACAAACTCACAAATATTAGTACTAAATAAAAATAAAATTTAAGAGTTGTCCTAAATAAATATCAACCAACATTAGATTATATAAGTTACCTTTTTCTGGAACCATAAAGGAAATTCCTCCTTGTGCCTCTTGGAAACATTTCTGTTATTCTCCTTTGTTAATATTTCTAAGTGTTCCTGTGATGACCCAAAAGGTCATCACTTGTTTTAAAAATGAATTCTGCATTCCAAGGCCTTAAAAACCTCTTTCAGCATCACCTCAATTTGCGTGTGCAGTCCGGGCGCGTAAGCGGAAAGTCATTATGTGAAAATCTGTGAACAATGATGAATTTTGACTTTAAAATGAATTTAAGTTGACTTCGGTCAACATTTTGGGTAAACGGATCCGTACCCGTAATTTGACGATCCCGGAAGGTCCGTAGGAAAATATGAGACTTGGGCGTATGCCCGAATCGAATTCCGAGGTCCCAAGCCCGAGAAATGAATTTTTAAAGAAAATTGTTTTCTAGAATATCTATGAGTTTTTGAAAATAAAATGTGTTTAAAATTTGATGGTATCGGGCCCGTATTCTTGTTCCGGAGCCCGGTACAAGTCTTATATGTGGTTTAAGTCGAGTCTGTGAAATTTGGTAAGAAACGGACTTGAAATGACGTGAATCAGACCGTATTTGAGAAAATTGGAAAATTTGAGGTTCTTATGTGATTTCATGATTTTGATGCTAAATTCGTAGTTGTTGATGTTATTTTGGCGATTTGATCGCACGGATAAGTTCATATGATATTTTTGAGTTAGTATGCATCTTTGGTTTGGAGCTCCGAGGGCTCGGGTGAGTTTTGAGTAGGTTCCAGGGTATTTAGATTTAGGAAAAACACTACTGTTGCATCAGTTTTGGTGTAACCGCACCTACGAGCCAAGCACCGCAGGTGCGAATAGTGGGTCGCAGGTGCGGTCTAGCCCCTCGCAGATGCGAACAAGCTTCCGCTGTAGCGGTTCCGTAGGAGCGGATCTGCTCTCGCAGATGCGGCCCCAGCGGGCCTAATCATTTCCGCAGACGCGGTAAATCTTCCGCACGTGCGACTTCACAGGTGCGACCCAAGCACCGCAGGTGCGAGAGTCGGGCAGTGGAGTCTTTTTTAAAATAAAACTTCAGCGTTTTCTCTTTGAAATTTTCACAAAAATAGAAGGCCTAGCGCGATTTTCTCGAGAGGATTTCTTCCCAAATCATAAGTAAGTGTTCATTAACTAATTTCTTTCAACTCTCTAATGTTTTCATCAACTTTTATCTAAAATCCTAGGGTTTTAATGGTAGAAATTAGGGATTTGGGTAGAGTTAGGGCTTTTGATTAATTAGGATTTAGACCTCGTTTTGGGATCGAATTTTGAAACTTTTATCTACGCAGAGACAGTATTTTGTTATTTCATTCAGACCTTTATTTGTAGTAATCTTAGACTGTCTGTGTAGCTGTGACACCAGTTCTGGGTAGTAGTTGTTCAAACAGTTGTATTGGATATATTCACATAGCTTTACTGTTTCTCTTCCGCTTGTTATAAATTCCGCTGTCTATAAGTTATTGTTTCATAATTGTTAGTGGATTAAAATGGAAAAAAGGTAATTGGTTCAAATAGTTGGCTTGCCTAGCTTTCATTAGTAGGCGCCATCACGACTCACGGGGGTGGAAAATCCGAATCGTGATAAGTTGGTATCAGAGCTCTAGGTTACATGGGTCTCACAGTTCACAGACAAGCTTAGTAGAGTTTGAGGGATTGGTACGGAGACGTCTGTATTTATACTTAGAGGCTAGCGATTTAGGAAAAATTTCACATCTATTCTTTCATGTCGTGCGGTTTGGTTTCTCAATGCTGATTGAATTTCTACTCTATTCCTTCGCAGATGCCGAGAACACGCGCTTCCTCATCCACCGATCAGCAGCTCGAGCCCCCAGCAGCAGCTCCCACGAGGGGCAGAGGGTGAGGTTGAGGCCGTGCTAGAGGCCGAGGTAGGGGTAGAGCTCAGCCCAGGGCAGCAGCACCAGCGGCGGAGCCTCAGGTTTACTTTGATGATGAGGTTTCGGCCAGACAGTTCCGGTTAGCCCAGCTCAGGTCCCAGAGGGGTTTATTGCTACCCCAGTATTCCAGGATGCTCTGGTCCGTCTAGTGGGCTTTATGGAGAGTGTCACCCGGGCAGGCTTGCTTCCTGTAGCACCAACCGTCTCTCAGGCTGGAGGAGGAGCCCAGACTCCTGCTACTCGCACTCCGGAGCAGATGGCTCCCCAGTTTCAGACTCTAGCAGCTCATCCAGTTGGAGCAGTTCAGCCGGGTGTGGTAGCTCAGACCGGTAATGGAGCAGCTATGTTTGCCGATGCCTTGTGAAGATTGGACATGTTCACCAAGATCTTCACTACTACTTTCAGCGGTGCATCTTCTGAGGATCTCCAGGATTATCTAGACAGTTGTCATGAGGTTCTCAGGAACATGGGGATAGTAGAGACCAATGGGGTTGACTTTGCTACTTTCCACTTGTCTGGATCCGCCAAGACTTGGTGGAGAGATTATTGTTTAGCTAGACCAGCCGGATCACCAGCTTTGATTTGGGAGCAGTTTACTCAGCTATTTCTGGAGTAATTTCTCCCTATCACTCAGAGAGATATCTATCGGAGGCAGTTTGAGCGTCTCCAGCAGGGTTCTATGACCGTTACTCAGTATGAGACCGGATTCATCGACTTGGCCCGTCATGTTCTTATCATACTTCCCACCGAGAGAGAGAGAGGGTGAGGAGGTTCATTGAGGGACTTATTTAGCCGATTCGACTTCAGATGGCTAAGGAGACAGGGAGTGAGATTTCTTTTCAGGAGGCAGCCAATGTGGGCAGGAGAGTGGAGATGGTTCTGCCGCCGGGAGGTGGTTAGGGGTCTGACAAGAGGCCTCGTCATTCAGGAAGATTCAGTGGAGCCTCGTCTGAAGGCAGGGATTCGTATGGTAGATGCCATCCTCCTAGGCCTTTTCAGTCAGCACTTCAGGTTTCTCACGGCGCTTCAGGTGGCCGTGGTTCTCATATGCAGTATTCTGATCAGCAGCCCTACAGTGCACCACCAGCTCCTATCAGTGCACCGTCGCTCCAGAGTTTTCGGGGTGGTCATTCAGGTCGCCAGGGTCAGTCTCAGTTTCCTCAGCCGCAGCACTCAGGTGGATGCTTTGAGTGTGGTGAGTATGGTTATATCCGGAGGGCTTGTTCGAGATTAGTGGGTACTCAGTCACAGCAGCAGGGTTCCCGTGCTATGGTTCTGGCACCAGGTGTTCCACCGCCCACTCCACCAGCTAGGGGTAGGGGTAGATGTGCTAGAGGTGGAGGTAGAGGTATTAGAGGTGGAGGTCAGGCAGCTAGAGGCCGTCCCTGAGATGTAGTTCAGGGTGGTGTGGCTCAGCCCCGATGTTATGCTCTTCCATCCAGGCTTGAGGCTGAGGCTTCCGATGCAGTTATCACAGGTACTGTTCTGGTTTGTAGCAGAGATGCTTAAGTTTTATTTGATCCAGGGTCTACCTACTCCTATGTGTCATCTTATTTTGCACCGTATCTGGTGATGCCTAGTGATTCTTTGAGTGCTCCTATTTATGTGTCTACACCGGTGGGTGATTCTATTGTAGTAGATCATGTTCATCGATATTGCGTAGTTGTGATTGGGGGTCTTGAGACCCAAGCAGACTTATTACTGCTGGACATGGTGGATTTTGATGTCATATTGGGGATGGACTGGTTACCACCTTACCACGCTATCTTGGACTGTCATGCCAAGACTGTGACCTTAGCCTTTCCAGGTTTACCTCGTTTAGAGTGGAGAAGGACTCCTGGTCATTCCACCTGTAGTGTTATCTCTTATGTGAAGGCTCGGTGTATGGTCGAGAAGGGGTGTTTGGCCTATTTGGCCTATGTTCGTGATTTTAGTGCTGAGGTTCCTTCTATTGATCCTGTGCCTGTTATTCGTGAGTTTCCTGAGGTATTTCCTTCAGACCTGCAAGGTATGCCACCCGATAGGGATATTGACTTTTGCATTGATTTGGCTCTGGGCACTCAGCCCATTTTTATCCCGCCGCATCATATGTCCCCGCTTGAGTTGAAAGAATTGAAGGAGCAGTTGCAAGACTTTCTTGAGAAAGGCTTCATTAGACCTAGTATCTCGCCTTGGGGTGCGCCGGTGTTGTTCGTTAAGAAGAAGGATGGATCGATGCGAATGTGTATAGATTACCGGCAGTTGAACAAGGTTACAATCAAGAATAAGTATCCACTGTCGAGGATTGATGATTTTTTTATCAGCTTCTGGTTGCCAAGGTATTTTCGAAGATTGACTTGAGATCTTGCTCCACCAGTTGAGGATTAGGGCATCCGATGTCCCTAAGACAGCTTTCCGCACTCGGTACGGGCATTATGAGTTCTTGCTGATGTCATTCGGGTTGACAAATGCCCCAGCAGCTTTTATGGATTTGATGAACCAAGTGTTCAGACCTTACTTGGATTCGATCGTGATAGTCTTTATTGATGATATTTTGATCTATTCCCGCAGTCGGGAGGAGCACGAGCAGCATCTGAGAGTGGTTCTTCATACTTTGAGAGACAGTCAGTTGTATGCCATGTTTTCAAAGTGTGAGTTCTGGTTGGGGTCAGTTGCTTTCCTAGGTCATGTTGTATCAGCAAAGGGTATTCAGGTTGATCCAAAGAAGATAGAGGCAGTCGAGAACTAGCCTAGACCCGCATCATCTAAAGAGATTCGGAGTTTCTTGGGTTTGGCAGGCTATTATCGTCGGTTTGTGGAGGGTTTTTCGTCTATTGCAGCCCCGATGACCAGGTTGACCCAGAAGGGTGCCCAGTTCAGGTGGTCGGACGAGTGTGAGGCGAGCTTTCAGAAGCTCAAGACAGCTTTGACTACGGCACCGGTGTTGGTTTTGTCCACAGGTTCAGGACCATATACAGTTTATTGTGATGCATCTCGTATTGGACTTGGTGCGGTGTTGATGCAGGATGGCAAGGTCATTGCCTATGCTTCACGGCAGTTGAAGATTCATGAGAAAAACTATCTGGTTCATGATTTGGAGTTGGCAGCCATTGTTCACGTTAGAAGATTTGGAGGCATTATCTATATGGCGTGGCATGTGAGGTATTTACGAATCACAAGAGTCTGCAGTGCTTGTTCAAGCAGGAGGAGCTAAACTTGAGGCAGAGAAGGTGGTTGGAGCTGTTGAAAGACTATGATATCACCATCTTATATCATCCGGGAAAGGCCAATGTGGTGGCCGATGCTTTGAGTAGGAAGTCAGCCAGTTTGGGCAGTCTTGCTTATATTCCAGTCGGTGAGAGACCGCTTTCTCTAGATGTTCAGGCCTTGGCCAATCAGTTTGTGAGGTTGGATGTTTCTGAGCCTAGCCGTGTATTAGCTTGCACAGTTGCTCGCTCTTCTTTGTTGGAGCGTATCCGAGATCGGCAGTATGATGATCCTCATTTGTGTGTCCTTAGAGACACGGTGTAGCACGGAGGTGCCAAGCAGGTTACCTTGGGAGATTATGAAGTTCTGAGATTGCAGGGTCGAGTTTGTGTGCCTAATGTGGATGGGCTCCGGGAGTTGATTTTAGAGGAGGCCCATAGTTTTCGGTACTCTATTCATCTAGGCGCTGCTAAGATGTATAAGGATTTGCGGCAGCATTATTGGTGGAGGAGAATGAAGAAGGACATTGTTGTATATGTGGCTCGGTGTTTGAATTGTCAGTAGGTTAAGTACGAGCATCAGAGACCTGGTGGTCTGTTCTAGAAGATTGAGATTCTTGAGTGGAAATGGGAGCGTATCACTATGGACTTCGCTGTTGGACTCCTACGAACTTAGAGGAAGTTCGATGCAGTGTGGGTTATTATTGATAGGCTGGCCAAGTGAGCACATTTCATTCCTTTGGCAGTCTCATATGCTTCCGAGAGATTAGCTGAGATCTATATCCGGGAGATTGTTCGCCTTCATGGTGTGCCCGTGTCTATCATTTTGGACCAAGGTACACAGTTTACCTCACATTTCTGGAGAGCAGTTCAGCGAGAGTTGGGCACACGGGTTGAGTTGAGCACATCGTTTCATCCTCAGACGGATGGGCAGTCCGAGCGAACTATTAGATTTTGGAGGATATGCTCCGAGCTTGTGTCATCGACTTTGGAGGCTCGTGGGATCAGTTTTTGCCTTTAGCAGAGTTTGCCTACAACAACAGCTATTAGTCGAGTATCCAGATGGCTCCTTATGAGGCTTTGTATGTAGGCGGTGCCGGTCGCCGGTTGGATGGTTCGAGCCGGGAGAGGCTCGGTTGTTCGGTATAGATCTAGTGCAGGATGCCTTGGACAAGGTCAAGATCATTCAGGATAGGCTTCGTACATCCCAGTCCAGGCAAAAGAGTTATGCCGACCGTAAAGTTCGTGATTTGGCATTCATGGTCGGTGAGCGGGTATTGCTTCGAGTGTCGCCTATGAAGGGCGTGATGAGATTTGGGAAGAAGGGCAAGCTTAGCCCTAGGTTCATTGGCCCGTTTGAGATTCTTGATCGAGTGGGGGAGGTGGCCTACAGACTTGCGTTGTCGCCGAGCTTATCAGCCGTGCATCTAGTGTTTTATGTGTCCATGCTTCGAAAGTATCACAGCGATCCATCCTACGTGTTAGATTTCAGCACTGTCCAGTTGGACAAGGACTTGTCTTATCAGGAAGAGCCGGTAGCTATTCTAGACCGGCAGGTTCGTCAGTTGAGATCGAAGAGTTTTCCTTCTGTTTGTGTTTAGTGGAGAGGTCATCCTGCTGAGGCATCGACCTGGGAGTCCGAGTCCGACATGTGGAGCTGTTATCCCCATATTTTCCCCGACTCAGGTACTTCTTCTTATGTCCGTTCGAGGACGAACGATTGTTTTAGAGGTGGAGAATGTGATGACCCAAAAGGTCATCACTTATTTTAGAAATGAATTCTGCGTTCCGAGGCCTTAACTAAATTCTTTCAACTCTCTAATGTTTTCGTCAACTTTTATCTAAAATCCTAGGGTTTTAATGGTAGAAAATTTGGGATTTGGGTAGAGTTAGGGCTTTTGATTAATTGGGATTTAGACCTCGTTTTGGGGTCGAATTTTGAAACTTATTGCATATTTGGTCTCGTGGGTGAATGTGTGATCGGGCTTTGGTCCGAACCTCGAGTTTCGACCAAGCGGGCCCGGGGTCGATTTTTGACTTTTTGGGAAGAATGATAGGAAATCTATAATTAAGCATTGGGTATGAATTCTTTTGCATTTATTGATGTTGTTAAATCAATTTGGATTAGATACGAGTTGTTTGGAGGCGAATTATAAAGGAAAAGCGGTGTTTGAGGCTTGAGTTGGCCGTGGAAGTTCAAGGTAAGTATTTGGTCTAACCTTAGCTTGAGGGATTAGGAGTTGTGTCCTATTTGTTACGTGTTACTTGTTGAGTACGACGTATAGGAATGGTGACGAGACGTTGGTGTCAAGCATGACCGTGAGTTGTAATGTGAAATTGTTGTGTTCTTAATAAATACTATGAATGCCTAAGTGGTTGATTCTCTGTGTTGAGCAAGGATTATGATTATTCTCGTGGAAATTACTCATGATTGCGTATTGGTGCTAGTTGAGGAAGTTAGATATTGGAACAAGTTTGGTTATAGCTGATTTTCCCTTGCCGGGACGTATTTACTTATACTGTCGATTCCCTTGCCGGGATAGTGTTGTTTATTTATTGAGCCCTTGCCGGGACTCCCTTTGTGATTTGGTGTTGAACTGTATATGTGGAACGGGTTGCACGCCGCAACAATATTATGTTTGGATCGGGTTGAACGCCACAACAATAATATGATTGGATCGGGTTGCACGCCGCAACAGTGATAAATGATATGGATCGGGTTGCACGCCGCAATATTGTTTTTATGATTTGGATCGGGTTGCACGCCGCAAGAGTGATAAATGATATGGATCGGGTTGCATGCCGCAACAGTGTTTTTATGATTCGGATCGGGTTGCGCGCCGCAACAATAGATAGTAAAAGTGCTTATTGATTGGTTACGAGTTCCTTATTCTTTTACAGTGAACGTTAAATTGTTCTTTATGTTTTACCTCTTAAATTTCTGTTGGTAGATGATATTTCTCCCGCAGCATGTCCCCCTCTATCCTTACTTGTTTATTTCTGTTTTATATTCCGTTGTACATTATATAACTGCACAGGTTTATTTGGTAGTCTGGTCCTAGCCTCGTCACTACTTCGCCGAGATTAGGCTAGGCACTTACCAGTACATGAGGTCGGTTGTGCTGATACTACACTCTGCAGCGTGTGGTGATCCCGGAGCAGCAGCATTCAGACCTTAGCTTGGGTGGCTGCCTTCAGTCCAGTCGGAGATTCCGAGGTAGCCCTGCAGGCGTGGCGTCTCCCTCTATCTATTATTCCTGTTTCTTTTATGTAATCCCAGAGACAATATTTTGTTATTTCATTCAGACCTTTTTTTTGTAGTAATCTTTGACTGTCTGTGTAGCTGTGACACCAGTTCTGGGTAGTAGTTGTTCAAACAGTTGTATTGGATATATTCACATAGATTTACTGTTTCTCTTCCGCTTGTTATAAATTCCATTGTCTATAAGTTGTTGTTTCATAATTGTTAAAGGATTAAAATGGAAAAAAGGTAATTGGTTCAAACAGTCGGCTTGCCTAGCTTTCATTAGTAGGCGCCATCACGACTCCCGAGGGTGAAAAATCCTAGTCGTGACAGTTCCCCGTAGATGGTGAAAATTAAAATAAAATGAAAACATTACAAGATAGTCATTGAAAGAATTCATAACAAGAAAAGAATGTAAACTAAGTGAAAAGTATTTTACTCGATAAAAGGGCCAATTTCTGCACAATTTTGAAGGATGTAAAAATGTTCTTGCTTGATTTCAAGATCATTCAATTTTGTCCAATCACCCCCTCCAAATGGCTTACCACGACAACTGAATACAGATAAGCCATTAGGATCCATGTTGGAAGAATTAGAATTTCTATCCGGACGATTTTCCTTTGTCTCCATATCAGTCAAATATTTGGAATAGAATGCCATGCATTCCTCTGCAAGATAGCCCTCAGCAATTGACCCTTCTGGGCGATCCATGTCGCGTACATAACCTTTTAATGTGCGCAACATTCTGTTAAGTAAAGATATATTAGTTTTGAGCAAATTTCAACTAAAATAAAAATTTAGAGTAGTAAAAATTTGACCTCTCGATGAAATACATCCATCGAAATTGAACAGGACCACCCTCCTTTGCTAAATGGATTGCCAAATGAACCATAACATCAAAGAATGATGGTAGGAGCATACGTTCTAGTTTGCAAATTGTCACCCGTATACTGTTATCTATTTTATCTAACATATCCATATGCAACTCCTTAGCGCACAAATCACTAAAGAATAATGACAATTCAATTAACGGATCATATGCATTCTTTGGCAAAATCCCATTGATGATAAGTGGAAAGATACGTTGGAAAAGAACATGGTGATCGTGAATTTTAAGTCCAAAAAGTCTAGCTTCCTTAACGTTGACACAACGACTTAGGTTAGAAGCATAAGCATCAGGAAACTTGACATCTTTGATGAGTTGACAGAATTTAATCTTCTCAGTTTTGGACATTGTATAACTAGCAGGAGGAAGTATGTACTTATCCCCACATTTTATTGGATGAAGAGGCTTTTTGATTCTCATCTCTTGTATGTCCAATCGAGATTTCAATGTGTCCTTTATTTTTCCGTCAATATCCAACAACGTTCCTATCATGCTTTCACTAATATTTTTTTTATATGCATTACATCCAAATTATGTCTCAACAATGCAGTTCTCCAATATGGGAGTTCAAAGAATATACTTCTCTTCTTCCAGTTGTCACGTCTTTCGGCATCTCGTTTTCTTTTTCTTGTGTTGTCACCCATGGATCCTTGTAAGGATGTATTTAGTTGTGCTAGCACATCATCTCCACTCAATGCTTGTGGTGCAGGTCTTTCTTCCCTTGTGTTATCAAAAGAACTTTTGGTCCAACGATAAGGATGATTTATTTCCAAAAACCTACGATGACCCATATAGCAATGCTTTCGACCATATTTCAAGTAAATGGAGCAAGTATTTACATGACAAACTGGACAAGCAAATTTACCTTTTGTGCTCCAACCGGACAACATGGCATATGCTGAAAAGTCATTAATTGTCCACAACAAAGAAGCACGCAATTGAAAATTTTGTTGCTTAAAAGCATCACACGTCTCAATTCCATCCTCTCATAAATTTTTCAAATCATCAACCAAAGGTTGGAGATACACATCTATATCCATACCAGGGCTTTTTGGGCCAGGAATAAGCAAGGATAACAAAATATTAGATTGTTTCATGCATAGCCATGGGGGAAGATTATACGGAATCCAAAATACTGGCCACATACTGTAGGCATTACTCATGGAACCAAAAGGATTAAAACCATCTGAAGCAAGTCCAAGTCTTACTTTACGTGGATCTGATGCAAAATCCAAATGTTTCTCATCAAAAGTTTTCCATGTCAGTGAGTCAGCTGGATGCCTTAATACTCCATCATCAACTCGCTTATTTTTACGCCATCTCATATCTTCCGCGGTTCGTTTAGTCATAAACAACCGTTGTAATCTTGGGATCAAAGGAAAGTATCTAAGAATTTTTCTAGGAATTCCTTTCTTTCTCTTACTCAATTTACTTGAAGCAACCTCATTGTCATCTTCTCCTCCTTTCTGTACTATCCATCTTTTCTCACCACATTTAGGACATTGTTCAAGATACGCATATTCCTTTCTATATAAGATGCAATTATTAACACAAGCATCTATTTTAACATAATTCAGACCCAAATCTTTAATAATCTTTTGAACATCATAAATAGAATTAGGGAGCACATGTCCTTTGGAAAAGGCATCACTTAATAGTTTTAAGTAAAAGTCTAATGAATTATTACTCCAACCATGCAAGCACTTCATTTGAAAAAGACGCATTACAAAAGAGAGCTTCGAGAACTTTTCACAATCTGGATATAACTCTGCTCTGCATCCTTTAACAACCGATAAAAGCTCTTAGCTTCTGCATTAGGTTCTTCATATCTAGACTCGGCCGACTCATCGACTGATCATGAGTTATATTATCTATAGGAACACCGTGATACATGTCATGCAACATCTCGAAAGTGGCAGCATCATCGTTTCCTAAATCTGAATCTGCACTAGAATTTATTTCATCATCTGAAGATGAATCCGACTCACCATGACGAATCCACCTATTATATGTTGGATCTATACCCCACCTAAGTAAACCTATTTTCACTTCTTCTCGTATTTTCCTATGCACATGGTTACAGTTAGTGCACGGACATTGAATTCTTATACCAACATTAGGATTTGAAAATGCAAAGTTCAAAAATTATTCCACGCCATTCAAGTATTCTGGTAATGCTCTATTCCTAAGAAAAATCCAACTTTTATCCATTATATAATTACCTACAAAATATAAAATAGCAGATGTCCTTCAATTATTTGCTGTCAATTTACCAAAAAAAATAAATAAGGAGAAAGGTCAGAGAAAGACTATATCAAAATATAGTTAAAATAACAATATATAACTTGAATGGACAGTGATACAAGCGAAGAAACACATTAGAGATGAATAGTAATTAACAACACTCACCAGACTTTGTAGACGAGAATGAAGCAAAGAATATCAGAACCAGTTGCTCAAAGTTATCGAACAATAAAGGAAAAAACCTAGCTAGAACGGTAACTGAAATAGGCTAAGGATCAAGGAAAAGTTAATTGAAAATAAAAAAACTGCTTTGCGTAAAAAATAGGTTTGCCGCGTTTCTTTTGGCGGAAAGTTGAAAATACTTGGCTAAATTTTAGGCCACAAACTAAACCTGTTGAGAAACTTCAGGCGTGAACAAAACTTTGAGAAAATTAAGGGTTCTATATACCAACAAAAAATAAATTATTGCTAATTTATTATATTTTAACACTACTATATTTTCTTATAAAGTACGGCAACGACACAAGACCTTTCTAGAATGGTAACTAAAAGACTGGGCTAAAAATCCGGAAAAGTAATTAACAAGATAAAATTTCGCCGCCTTCGATTTTGCGGAAAACTGAAGAACAAAATTAGCTAAGTTTAATTTAGGCCACAACCCACCCATATTGTTGACAAAAATAAATTGTATTGCCAACGATGTAAATTTATTGTTGCCAATTCTATTTATATTTTAAATTTATTATATTGTTCATAAAATATGGCAATAAGAATATAAAACATTGGTTACAAGGAAAAAATTATGGCTAAAATTTCTATGATATAACAACAATTTTATTAAGTTGTTGTCATTTATTAAAATAAGCCAACAACACTGTGATTGTTGCAAAAAAGTTGTTGCTAACTTTTTAAATTTAAAATTTATAATCTAAACGATAGAATATCGCAACGATATTAATATGTTTGCTCAAGAAAAATTTTGTGTTTAAAAATTCTGTGATATAGCAACAACTTTATCACGTTGTTGCTATTTGTCGATTTTTGCCAACAATATTATAGTTGTTGCTAAAAAATTGTTGCAAATTCCATACTTTCTTGTAGTGAATTTCTTCCAACAGTAAAATATTCTAAAAAGAAGAGCAGTGAACATTACTGTATTCAAAAAGAAATATGCTCTTTTATAGATACTAGTCTTATGGTACGCGCTTTGCGCGTGTACCTTATCTCTATGAATATAATTTTTTTTAAAAGTTATGCAAATATTATATTTAAAAATTGTGTTTATGTTATAATACAAAAAAGTATAAGTTTGAGAATGATGATTGTCGATCGTATTTACTTATCCAATAATAAAAAAAATTAAAAAAAACTTTACCTCATAAAAGTCTTCAATTATCTCAGCCAATATATCCAAGTTAAGATGTATTCCAATATTATAATTTTATTACTTCAGTTTCACAAATTATTATATTTTTTATTTAAAATTTCAGCAAGAACACATAACCCTCCAACGCTCAAGAATGTTTCTTAAGTTCATTGTCATTAGAAAATCAGTCTTTTTCTATTAAAAATTTTACTGAGTGCAAAAGTGTGCATTAAAAAGTCCTTTTTCATCTTAAATGACCGTCAAATGAGCGGTGATTGGCTATCGAAATTTTTTACGGCCACTATTTTTTCAACGAATTATTTCTTGCAGGTAAGTTGTTAAAATTTTGGGGTTTTCGACATATATGACAGTTAGGATTCTGCATAATTTTAATACTGTGTATTTTTATGAATATGAAAATAATTCAAATTAACTTCACTAATAAAATAGAAAATTGAAGCGTTATGGTATTAACTTATTGAAGAGGTTTCATTCACACACCAACATATATGAGATCTTCAACTTTAGGGAGAGAAGGACCTTTTGCAATTTGAAAAAAGTCAAAAGAGACAATATTGTCGATTATTTGTAGAAATTTAATTATGCAAGAGTTCATACGTATATGTTTATTCAGAAATGAAGGCTTATTTTCAAGCGGGAGGATCCATGCATAATTTACATAATAAAAAAAAAGTAGAAAATTTTACAAGGAAGCCCCAGAAACAAACCTCCTATAGCCAATAGGATAGAATAAAAAGAATCTTAGCTAAGAGTGTTCAAAGTTGTCATTATTAATTTTTAACAAATCAATTTGACCATATCCATTAAACATTAGTTTCAATCTTGTTTTCCAATCTATATAAAGAGTCTTAACCTAAAAGAAACTAAATTCTTGTTTTAGTTTTGGGATGACTTGCTATTGTTTCTCGTGTTGCCTTTACTAATGTTGAGTTAATATTTTACAAACATAATATATAAAACAATATAGGAGTTGTCATACTTTAGAACAAACGCTGAAAAAATAAAATAAAAAGATAACTCATTTAAAATATAATTTACCTTTTGATGTTTCATCCTTATCGCTTCAAGTTTGTACCTAACCATAGTGATGTAATCGATTTTGTTCTATTTTTATTTTCTTTCTTCGCCAATGTTTTTCTCATGGAAACAAAACTTATGCACTATAAAAATTTTATCAACTTGAAAAATACTTTTTTTATATGAATAATTTGGAAAAGAATCGAACTAAATTCTTTTGCTTTTAGTTAATCTAAAAAAAACTTAACTATTTGCTCTTAACAATTTAATTTATTTTTTGTCAAATTCTTAGTATTCGGTCATCCAAATTTTAGATATTTAAATGTAATTATAGTTATTCAATAAGAATTCTATTTTCAAAAGATAAAAAATTTATCTGACATTTTTCTTTAGATCTTTGTGTTTGTAGAAGTTATTTGCTTTTGTCGACCACTTCTCTTTATCTCTCTTTTAAATTCTTAACAAAATCAACATTATTTAACTTTGGCATTACGTTAGTTATCTCTTTTTCATACTCCTTATTCCCTTTCTTGGTTTCGGGAGGGACAAACATTTAAAGACCTTGAGGTTTAAATTTTTCATAATCACAGTGAAATAGGAGACGAAGAGAAAATTGATTGGTTGCTATAGATGGCGCAACTTGGTAAGTATTTTAGAAAGATTTTAAAGTCAAGATTATTAAGTAAGGGATTTATATAAAATATAATCTTGAAATTGAGTTTTTAAATATTAGGAGTTTTACATATTTCAAATAAATAAAGGTTTAATGATCAAATTCAATGTCCTAAATATTGGAATTTTAAATTCATAATTATAAAGAACAAAACTCAATTCACTAATTTGTCTAATATGAAATTTTTTTAAAGAGTAAAAA
>NC_031989.1:100176414-100209695 GCF_001879085.1 Nicotiana attenuata | reverse complement strand
AGAATACCAAGATAATATAAAAGATTTTACATAAAACAGGCATGGGTGTGGGTCCTAAATTACCCGGACAGTTAACATAGTAGTAGCTACGCACGGGCTCTCGTCACCTAGCGCGTCCGTAGCCCCCGCATTTAGCAACAATTACTCAATTATTAATCCTATGGGGACAGTTCCCTCATACAAGGTTAGAAAGGAGACTCACCTCGCTCCAAAGCGCGCTCCCAATATCAAGAACAAGCCTAAGCTCCTAATTCGAAGCCGAACGATAGCAAACTAGTTAAAATAGGTAAGAACTAGTCAATAAAGGCTTAAAAGACCGAATTCTAACTATTTAAGTAATTTCCCAACCTTTCCCACAAGTTTTCTAAATTCCGACCCCGGGCCCACGTGCCCGGATTCCGATATTTTTCGAAGAAAATTGTTCTCTACAACCGAAGGATCATTAATATATAAATTCTAGTCCATTTCATAACAAATTTCATTCTTAAATCTTAATTTTATTAAAACCCTAGGTCTAGCTCTAACCCTTTGATTTTATCTAATTTTTAGTGTTTAATCTACCTAATATACATGTATTTAAACTAAGGATGAATGGGGATTACTTACCTTACAATGCTATGCTAAAACCTTCTCTTTGGAAGAAGCAGAATCGCCCTAGTGTGGAGTGTAAAATGAAAGAATGGTGTTTGAGTTCGAATTAAATGAAGGCCACTGCCCAGCGATTTCCGCTTCTGCGGTTGATGGATCGCATCTACGATCCCGCATCTGCGAAGATGGGGCCGCATCTGCGGAACTGGGCAAGAGGGGACTGGACCGCTTCTGCGGTCTGAGGCCCGCATATGCGGAACCGCTTCTGCGGTTACTGGGCCGCTTCTGCGGCTTGGCCCTAAAGTGACTGGACCGCATCTGCGGTCTGGGGATCGCATAAGCGGAACCGCTTCTGCAGTCCCTTGGCCGCTTCTGCGATTTTCCCCTTGGCCTGTCCTTTTCGCTTCTGCGGTGGCCTGACTGCATCTGCGGTCCCGCTTCTGCGGCGCAAGAACCGCAGATGCGGTTATGACAGAAGCAGCAAACCTTGAGCTACTCTTCAATTTTTCTACTTCGCTCGAACCTCGCTCGTTTGACGCTCGGGGCTCCCGAGCCCCGCTCGAACATACCGACAAGTTTGAAATCACGATGCGGACCTACTCGAACCCTCGGATCACTCAAAACAATGCTAAATCTTGGAATCATCCCCTAAAACCAAATGAATCAAACTATTGAATCTTCAAGTTCTAAATTCTCCTCTAACGGGTCAAAACACCCTTAAACTACTCGGATTGACACCAAATTTTACGAGCAAGTCTTAAGCGACATTACGGACCTGTACAAGCTTCAGAACCAAAATCCGAGCCCGATACCTAGGGAATGAATGATTGCTTAGTTTCTTTAATTCCTTAAAGCTTCAATTAAACAATTTTAGATAAAAATTCATTACTCGGGCTAGGGACCTTGGAATTCGATTCCGGACACATGCCCAGGTCCCATATTTTTCCACGGACCCTCAGAAATTGCCAAATCACGAATCCGGGCCCGTTTTCCTAAAATATTGACCGAAGTCAAACTTGGTCTTTTTAAGAAATCCTAAAGAAGCAAATGGGCATATTTTTACTCACAACCCTTCCAATTCCCGAACCAATCGCCCCCGCAAGTCGTAAATTAGTTAAAACAAGTACGGGAGGCATTATTTAGGAGAACGGGGTTCAAAAAGGCAAGACGACCGATCGGGTCGTTACATTCTCCACCTCTTAAACAAATGTTCGTCCTCGAACGGACATAGAAAAGTACATGGACTGCTGAATAAGTAGGGATATCTGCTCCGCATGTCCTCCTCGGACTCTCAGGTCGCCTCCTCGACCGGTTGGCCCCTCCACTGGACTCTCACCGCAGAAATCTTCTTGGACCTCAGCTAGCGATCCTGCCTATCAATAATAGCAACTGGCTCCTCCTCATAGCCCAAGCTCTCATCTAGCTGAATGGTGCTGAAGTCCAACACGTGGGATAGGTCGGCATGATACTTCCGAAGTATCGAAACATGAAAGACTGGGTGAACTCCTGATAAACTAGGGGATAAGGCAAGCTCATAAGCAACCTCCCCAACTCTCCTCAACACCTCAAAGGGGCCAATAAACCTTGGGCTCAACTTGCCCTTCTTCCCGAACCTCATAATGCCCTTCATGGGCGAGACTTTCAAGAGAACCTTCTCGCCCACCATAAATGATACCTCCCGTGCCTTTTGATCCGCGTAGCTCTTTTGTCTTGACTGAGCTGTGCGAAGCCTCTCCTGAATCAACTTTACCTTATCCAAGGCATCCTGTACTAGATCTGTGCCAAGTATCTTAGCCTCACCAGGCTCAAACCACCCGATAGGAGAACGACAACGTCTCCCATATAAAGCCTCGTACGGGGCCATCTCTATGCTGGACTGGTAGCTGTTATTGTATGCAAACTCCGCTAAGGGCAAGAACTGATCCCATTGTCCTCCAAAATCAATCGCACATGCTCTAAGCATATCCTCCAAGATCTGCACTGTCCGCTCCGACTGTCCGTCGGTCTAAGGATGGAATGCTGTGCTAAGCTCTACCCGAGTCCCTAACTCACTCTGCACGGCTCTCCAGAAATGGGAAGTGAACTGAGGACCTCTGTCTGATATGATGGACACCGGCACACCATGCAATCGAACTATCTCCCGAATATAAATATGAGCATACCTCTTTGCTGTATAAGTAGTCGCCACTGGAATAAAATGGGCCGACTTGGTCAATCTATCCACGATGACCCACACTGAATCAACCTTTTGCAAAGTTCGCGGTAACCCAACTACGAAGTCCATAGTGATGCGTTCCCACTTCCACTCTGGTATGGGCATCTGCTGAAGTAGGCCACCTGGCCTCTGATGTTCATACTTGACATGCTGGCAATTCAAACACTTAGTCACATACTTCACTATGTCTTTCTTCATCCCCCGCCACCAGAAATGCTGCCTCAAATCACGATACATCTTTGTGACTCCCGGGTGAATAGAATACCGCGAACTGTGTGCCTCCTCCAAGATCCTCTCCCTCAGACCATCAACATTAGGAACACATAGACGACCCTGGAGTCGCAGAACGCCATCCTCGCCAATAGAAACCTCCTTGGCACCTCCCTGAAGTACCGTCTCTCTGAGAACCGCCAAGTGTGGATCATCAAGCTGTCGGGGCTTAATCTTTCCCCCATAACGAGGACTGAGCAACCACACATGCTAGAACTCGGCTGGACTCTGAAATGTCCAACCTTACAAGCCTGTTAGCCAAGGACTGAATGTCCAAGGCTGGTGGCCTCTCCTCTGCTGGAATGAATGCTAGGCTACCCATTCTCTCCGCCTTCCTGCTCAGGGCATCCGCGACCACATTCACCTTGCCAAGATGATAAAGAATGGTGATGTCATAATCCTTCAGCAACTCAAGCCACCTGCGCTGCCTCAAATTGAGATCCCTCTGCTTGAACAAATGCTGTAGGCTGCGGTGATCGGTGTAAATCTCACAAGGCACCCCATACAAATAGTGCCTCCATTCTTAGGAGCATGAACAATCGCCGCCAACTCCAGATCGTGCACATGGTAATTTTTCTCATGAATCTTCAGCTGATGCGAGGCATATGCAATAACTCTCCCCTCCTGCATCAACACAGATCCCAGAACAACGCGTGAAGAGTCGCAATACACCGTATACATTCCCGCACCGGAAGGCAATACAAGAACTGGTGCCGTAGTCAAGGCTGTCTTGAGCTTCTGGAAGCTCTCCTCACAATCATCGGACCAAATGAATGGGGCACCCTTCTGAGTCAGTCTAGTCAAGGGTGATGCAATAGATGAAAAGCCCTGCACGAATCGCCGGTAATAACCTGCTAACCCTAGAAAACTCCTGATCTCAGTCACTGAAGTGGGAGGTGGCCAACTTTGAACTGCCTCAATCTTCTTGGGGTCTACCTTAATACCCTCTCCGGACACAATATGCCCCAAGAATACCACTGACTCAAGCCAAAACTCACACTTGGAGAACTTAGCATACAGCTTCTGCTCTCGCAAGGTCTGAAGCACTACTCTCAAATGTTGCTCGTGCTCCCCCAGGCTACGTGAGTATATCAAGATGTCGTCAATGAAGACGATAACAAAGGAATCAATATAAGGCCCGAATACCTTGTTCATCAGATCCATAAATGCTGCTGGTGCATTGGTCAAGCCAAAGGACATCACTAGGAACTCATAATGGCCATATCTAGTCCGGAATGCAGTCTTCGGAACATCCGAGTCCCGAATCTTCAGCTAATGATACCCTGACCTCAGGTCAATCTTAGAGAACACCCTAGCACCCTGTAGCTAGTCAAACAAATCATCAATACGAGGCAACGGGTACTTGTTCTTGATGGTGACCTTGTTCAACTGAAGATAATCAATGCACATCCGCATGGTCCCATCCTTCTTCTTCACAAATAGCACTGGTGCGCCCCAAGGTGATACACTGAGCCTGACAAACCCCTTGGCTAACAACTCCTCTAACTGCTCCTTCAGCTCCTTCAACTCCTTAGGAGCCATACAGTATGGTGGAATGGATATAGGCTGAGTGCCTGGGGCCAAATCAATACAGAAATCAATATCGCGATCCGGAGGCATGCCAGGAAGATCAGAAGGAAACACATTGGCAAACTCTCGGACTACTGGCACTGAATCAATCGTCGGAGACTCTGTAGTGACGTCTCGAACATAAGCTAGATAGGCCAAACACCCCTTCTCGACCATGTGNACCACGGGCCGGTGCCCTCCCCCGGCCTCTACCTCGGCCTCTAGCAACGGGGGGGGGGGGGGGGCAGCTCCTCCCGGGTCCGGAACGTCAGCAGTACGAGTTCTCACCATCTGTGAGAGAATAGAAGAGGGAAATTTAGTACTCTAAGCACTGCACGACAGGAAATGAATAAAGAGTAGTCTTTCCTAATACCCTATAGCCTCTCGAAGATAAATATAGACGTCTCCGTACCGATCAACAGGACTCTATCAGGTTTGCCCATAACTCGTGAGACCTACGTGAACCTAGTGCTCTGATACCATGTTGTCATGACCCATTTTCACAATAGGTCGTGAGGGCGCCTGACACCCTTGTCAGGCAAGCCATTGCGGAAATATTACTAAAATAATCATATTGTTTTTAATTAGAATAAGTGGAATAAACACTCAACTTGAAATTTAAAACCAGGAGAGATAAATACCATAATAAAATAGTTACACAACCCCAAAATAATCGTCTACCAAAGTGTGTGCCAGAACCTGGTGTCACAAGCTACGGGCAACTAGTAGAATATACAACCCAAAAGAATACCACACTACCCTACTGTCTGGATCAGAATAGACAGAATATAACAATACAAAAGAAAGACTTTTTCGGCTGCGGATCGACATGGAAGGAAAGCAGCTCACCGTAGAAGTCCCAAGTCTGCTCACGAATGCGCACCAGAGAAATAACCGGATCCACCTGCCTCAGACCCTGTACATTTAAGTACAGAAGCGTAGCATGAGTACATAAACAATATGCACCCAGTGAGTATCCCGCCTAATCTCGAAGAAATAGAGACGAGAGGTCGACTTGATACTCACTAAGGTCAGATAATATTATAAGTGTAAGTTTAACAATGAGAACTCTTTAATAGGCAATAGTTTACAACAAGGCATATAAGTCATATTCTCGCTAAGATTCAGATTTAATCAATTACTGTTGTTACAATTATTAATTCCTTTCGAGTCATGGAAAACAACAGTTCTAATATCTAACACTCTCAGGCAAAGCTATATAAGCATGCGCAAATATGCCGAGGGGACGGCCCGATCCAACAGAAATAAACTGTGCACTTGCCAAGGGTCGACGACGTGCCTATAGATGCATCTATTCATACCGAGGCGATCGGACCGATCCACAAATAAGAAGATAATATCAAGTATGCACACAAGGCACATCAATAGTCACTAATGCCAAGCAAGACTTCAACAATTATGCAAGCGCGTTCTTATTCCCTTTTTAAGCCTCTAGCATATCCTAGGTGTTCAGCATACCAAGATAATATAAAGATTTACATAAACAGGCATGGTGTGGGTCCTAAATTACCCGGACAGTTAACATAGTAGTAGCTACGCATGGGCTCTCGTCACCTAGCGCGTGCGTAGCCCCCGCATTTAGCAACAATTACTCAATTATTAATCCTATGGGGACAGTTCCCTCATACAAGGTTAGAAAGGAGACTCACCTCGCTCCAAAGCGCACTCCCAATATCAAGAACAAGCCCAAACTCTTAATTCGAAGTCGAACGATCGCAAACTAGTTAAAATAGGTAAGAACTAGTCAATAAAGGCTTAAAAGACCGAATTCTAACTATTTAAGTAATTTCCCAACCTTTTCCACAAGTTTCCTAAATTCCGACCCCGGGCCCACGTGCCCGGATTCCGGTATTTTTCGAAGGAAATTGTTCTCTACAACCTAAGGATCATTAATATATAAATTCTAGTCCATTTCATAATAAATTTCATGCTTAAACCTTAATTTTATTAAAACCCTAGGTCTAGCTCTAACCCTTTGATTTTATCTAATTTTTAGTGTTTAATCTACCTAATATACATGTATTTAAACTAAGGATGAAATGGGATTACTTATCTTACAATGCTATGCTGAAACCTTCTCTTTGGAAGCACCAAAATCGCCCTAGTGTGGAGTGTAAAATAAAAGAATGGTGTTTGAGTTCGAATTAAATGAAGGCCACTGCCCAGCGATTTCCGCTTCTGCGGTTGATGGATCGCATCTGCGGTCCCGCATCTGCGAAGATGTGGCCGCATCTGCGGAACTGGGCAAGAGGGGACTGGACCGCTTCTGCGGTCTGAGGCCCGCATATGCGAAACCGCTTCTGTGGTTACTGGGCCGCTTTTGCGGCTTGGCCCTAAAGTGACTGGACCGCATCTGCGGTCTGGGGATCGCATAAGCGGAACCGCTTCTGCGGTCCCTTGGCCGCTTCTGCGATTTTCCCCTTGGCCTGTCCTTTTCGCTTCTGCGGTGGCCTGTCCGCATCTGCGGTCCCGCTTCTGCGGCGCAAGAACCGCAGATGCGGTTATGACAGAAGCAGCAAACCTTGAGCTACTCTTCAATTTTTCTACTTCGCTCGAACCTCGCTCGTTTGACGCTCGGGGCTCCCGAGCCCCGCCCGAACATACCGACAAGTCTGAAATCACGAGGCGGACCTACTCGAACCCTCGGATCACTCAAAACAACGCTAAATCTTGGAATCATCCCCTAAAACCAAATGAATCAAACTATTGAATCTTCAAGTTCTAAATTCTCCTCTAACGGGTCAAAACACCCTTAAACTACTCGGATTGACACCAAATTTTACGGGCAAGTCTTAAACGACATTACGGACCTTTACCAAGATTTGGAACAAAACCCGAGCCCGATACCTAGGGAATGAATGATTACTTAGTTTCTTTAATTCCTTAAAGCTTCAATTAAACAATTTTAGATAAAAATTCATTACTCGGGCTAGGGACCTCGGAATTCGATTCCGCACACACGCTCAGGTCCCATATTTTCCCACGGACCCTCAGAAATTGCCAAATCACGAATCCGGGCCCGTTTTCCCAAAATGTTGACCGAAGTCAAACTTGGTCTTTTTAAGAAATCCTAAAGAAGCAAATGGGCATATTTTTACTCAAAACCCTTCCAATTCCCGAACCAATCGCCCCCGCAAATCGTAAATTAGTTAAAGCAAGTAGGGGAGGCTTTATTTAGGGGAACGGGGTTCAAAAAGGCAAGACGACCGGTCGGGTCGTTACAAGACAATATATTATGTTGGCGACATAATTAAGTAATTAAATGTGTGTTCTTTTTAACAACTTAAGCTTTTAGATGAGATGGTCACACACACTTTAACATGATAGCAAAGCAAACAGAAAGTCCCACGCCACCCAATATTAAAAAGATTTTTCAAGCGTTTGACTCATAAAAAAGAATCAAGCTTGCACGTGATGGGTCAAGTTGGAGAAATAATTAACTAAATCAAAATGTGGTTTCTCTCTAATAGAAGTGTTAGAATCTAGAGCTAAAATCAAGGCACAAAATTTCAATAGCCAGAGATATCTAGCATTAATAAAACTTGAAAAGAGGAGCAAAGCTAATTCCCTTTAGAGTAAATTGGCACATAAAAAGAAAATTGCAACCATTTTTGTTTGCCTACTTTTTTATTTTATAACGAAGGATCGATAGAATGGAGTATTTCACGAAATTCAAAAATAAAGTAATAAAAATTGTTAGGGAACATTTTTTCTATTATGAAAATTTTATCATAAACTAACTAGTTTACGTTGTGCATCAATAAAAAAAAAGGAAAACTTACACAAATGTCCCAAATAAATCTCAACTTACCAATCTCTAGTCATTAATCATAGACTAAACAAAACTAGCCAACAAAAATTGAAAAACCAAATAATAGGGTTCTTTCTCTCAAAGAATCACATGCAAAAATCACCTTCCATATTTTTAAGCGTGATTAGCAACACTAGATACAAGATGGAAAGGAAATTTTATGGATGAGGTAGCAAATAAGGTGATGAAATACAAAAAATATATACAATATTCCAAAAATCTAAACAAAAAAGGAACTTTTTCAATGGGTATAGTTGAAATTCATTGAAAATATATAAATAAGTCTATATACAAAATTTGAGGAAGATTGGAGGTGATTTGGACTGGTTTTGTATCAAAATTTGTAATTAAATCGAGTTAAAAAAAGTCTTCTGCGACACATGTATCAAACATGTATCACGCATGTATCTCACACACAGGTATACATGGATATACATGTGATACACAATATATACAAATATAATAGACAACGTGATACACATAACATTTTTTTCATGTTCTGTTTTTACCGAATTTTCAATTCAAACCACCTCAAAACTTCACCAAATCATCCCAAAACTGAGATTCAAGCTCCTTAAGTTGTGCCCAATCTATTCTAATAACACCCACTCAAAACAAAGTAAAAATTTGATATTTTTTTGCTACAAATAGCTAATTGGCTAATTTGGATAATATTAGTAATATTTTATCAATAGGCCAATTTTTGTAATGAGCTACCTATAAATTAACATAGCTGGTAATTTTTCAAACAAAAAAAAAAGGAGTGGATATAACATATTGGGTCCGTAATGATTTTCGTCAAACTTAATAAAGACGTAACAAAAAGGAAAAAAAAAGTTGAATATTGAGCCTAGTTACTTTGGAATTGAGGCGTAACAAAAAGATTTTTTTGAACAAAAATCACATTTATCCATCCGGTGAAAACTAATAATAACTGGTAGCCACAAAATGAACCATACAATTCATAGGCCAAAACAATTATAACGGCCAACAATTGTTAGCCACAAAAACTAGCAGGAGACTGCGATTCCTGAACACAAACTACAACAACTGATAGCACAACCTTTACAACCGCCTAACCTTCTTTTCCACTTATAATTAGTAGTCAGAAATTTTAAAACCCCGCCAAAACCCAAAAAATTCTTGAAACCTAGTGAAATACCCCATTGAAACTCACCCTCTTAGTACCCAAAAATCCATCATCCAATCATATTCGCCGCAACTACCAAGCTCCTTCCTATTATACTACAATAAAAATTCTCTTTTTATCTTTCACAAACAACTTGAATTTTTGATCGATCCAATCTGAAAAAGAGCATGATATTGCATAAGCAAAAATACTTATGATGTAAGAAAAAGAAGAAGAACAAGGTGATGTATAGATTGTACACGCAGTATACATATTATACACTTTGTTAAGTGTATATACTCTTTTTATACACCGTAGAACAATATATGTACTTTTTATACATTAATTTTATCACGATCCAAAATCCACTATAGGTCGGGATGGCACCTAACGTCGCCGTCAGACAAGCCAATAGTGATTGATCAATATATTTACTCATTTTATTACTTTCGAAATCATAAATTTTAATAAGGAAGGAAATTTACACTCTTAAATCCACGGGAACGTACAAAATTAGTAGTTTATAACATAAAAGAAAGGCAATGATAATATACAGAACCGTAAGCATCAACTAGTGATGTTCTAAACGTCAATACCACACAAGAGGGGGGGTATTTGTGTGGTACCCAATTTTCGCTCTAGAAGAACCTGGTTCTTCTAGGTGTACTTACTACTACTGTTTGCGGAATTAAGAGTGCATAAAATAAAGAACACAGAGATTTTTACATGGAAAATACCTGGCTCAAAAGGTGAAAAAACCACGACCTACTACTCAGTAGGATTTTTCCAAACTTCCACTAAAATCACTGAGCCAAAACAGCATTTACAAAACTCTTGTAAACCTAAGGATTAAACTCTAATCCCAGTGTGGCACACAGCCTCAACTGTTGCGACACTTTAAAGTTAACTCTAACTTGAATACTCAAAGTACCTAATACAATTGCTTCTATGAAAGCTGGAAAGGTACAACTTTAAACCACCTACTACAATTGAACTAGAATAAGAATAAACACAATGGAATTGGTTCTTCTATCTTGTCCAAGTAGCTTCAGGAATGCACACTTGAATCTCACATAAATTGCTTGCAAAATTGCCTCGCTCTTTTGGTCTCAATTTAGTTTCACTTCTGCGTTTGTGCAATACCTGTAAAAGAGAACAATCATTGTTATTTAATGAGTTAGTAATCAGAGTTTGATTGAGACTCAATTGCTGATCCTTTGTCGAATTTGAGTCCTACAACAATACAAACTCCAACCCTATCCTTTATTCGGATTGTGTCCTCTTCCCATGAGGATACTTTCTTTCCTCATCCAATATGCAACCTTTTCGATCAGTTCAGGAGATATTGCTGCTTTATCCTTGAGACTTTATCTCCTTCACGTGCATCTCACATGTATAGGTTGATAAACACTGTGTCTCACATGATGGACCTGTTCCATGATATTGTGCATTTGTCATTCTTCAAAACTTCACCTGAACTTGGGGCGACAAATTCCCCCTTTTTGATGATGACAAACTCTTTGCTTTTACTAATCAGAAAACATGTGAAACTCAGCTTAATCATCAACACTTTAAATTAGAAAGTTTAAGTTATCATCAAGGACCAGATTTAATCAGGTTATAAATATCACATTATTCAGAATAACAAGTAAAGCACAATATCTCATCCCCCTTTTGGCATCATCGAAAAGTTGCAAATATTGTGAGTCCCAGATGTTAATAATTACTCATGGCCACTAGGGCAACTGCAAGTGAAAACATGGTTCAATTAATCAATAATCAACAAACAAAATTAACTATTTAGATCAAAATCTTCATAGAACAAGAGAAAAAGCAAATTGTCATTGATTAGGATATGTTTTCACAGACAGACAACAAAAAGAAAGACAAACTTCCAAACATGAGCAACAAAAACAGAAAAAGTCCCGAATCTGGGTCACTGGGGATCTAGATAGGTTCAAAAACAAGAACTGGAGGTCTTAAGGCTTGGAGGAACTAGAGGGCTGGGTTTGGAGAAGATTGAGCATATTCTGAAGCATTCCTTCACTTTTCTCCCTTTCTTTTGCTAGCTCAGCTCGAAGCCCATCTCTTTCAGCTTCCAAATCAGCAACACGAGCCTGAAGCCTAGCAATTTCAGCATCCTTAGTTCCACACTCTTGAACCAAAGCCCTAACCTTGCTATTCACTGGTGTCTTCAGAGATGAACCAGGTTCAACTGGGGTGGCATTGACAGGATAGTCACAAGCCAATAAGGTCCTAACACCAAAATGCTCCTTGCTTGATGCCATCTCCCATTTCTTCAAAGGCACCCTTAGCACAGTTGTAAGTATGAACCCATATGGAGTCGCATGTGCTTTGGAGCCATTAATGACCCTATCCAGTAGTTTGACAATAAAAGCAGGCCAATTTATCTGCTTTCCTCTCACAAGGCATTCCATAAGCACCAAGTCCATATAGTTGGCAGTATGCCTCCTCTCCTGTCTAGGCAGCAGGCATTTGTTAACAAATTCAAACAACACCTTGTGCTCAGGTCTCATCTCACTCTTCTGAACAAATCTGGCTTCAGGTACATCTTCAGCATTTGCAGCTTCACAAAAGTTCCTAGTGATTTGGAGAGCAGTGGGCAGAGATTCCAAACATGGCCACCTTTGCCTTGTGTAGTCATCATACCCTTCACTTGGTATGTCCAGAATCTCACCCAGCTTGATTGTATCAAACTCCACTTTTATGCCCTTCACCAGGCTAGAGACTACTCCATTTTTCACAGTGGCAATGGCCATAAACTCTATCAACTCATTTCTAGCCAGCCTTCCATCCATCTCAAGGACCATGTCCTTCCACCCTTGTGCAGTAAGAGCATCCATCAATCTTTTCATGCCTGGCTCATCCAGATCTTTCAACAACCTTCCTTTCAAAATTTTCCTTCTGTCAAAGATGGCAAACCTATCTTGATCTTTCTCAGATTCCTCTTCTTCTTCAACACTCCACTCTTTATCTTCTTCAACAATTTTCTTTTGTTTTCCCTTCACAGCAGACCTAGTTCTTTTGGCTAAAGAAGATTCAGCAGGTACAGGTACAGAGGAAGACTTCTTGGAAGAAATCTTGATCTTTTTGGTTTGGGAGTAGGAACCTCCTCAGTTGTTCCTCATTCTTGATGGACTAGGTCCATCTCCTCTTCTTCTTCTTCTTCTGCAATCTCAACACTCTCCACAACCTTAACCTTTCCTTTTTCCCTCCTTTTCTTCCTGCTCTCTTCCAGAGCTTTCTGCAATTCTGCTTCACTTTGCTTCACCCTACTCCTAGTAGCTCTTCCCTTAGGAGTTGTAGGTACACTAGATTTTGAAGATGACACTTTACTTTTCTTTATTGGATTGGAAGCAGTTGGAGCCTTTTGTGTGGAAGCCTTGCGCTTCTTTGGATCATAACTGGCCCCAACCTTCTTCAGAAGTTCTGCCAAAGTTTCTTCAGTAGCTGCACCAGGTTCATATTGATGCTTGCTTAAATTTACTAGCCCTTCAGCCGCCTCCCCAGAACTATTTCCGCCTGAGTTGTTGCCACTCTCTTCAACATTCCCACAGATAGCCAATAATTTTTCTTTCTTATTTCCCCTCACATTACCACTGCCTCCCTCTCTCTCTGTTTCTTTCTTTTTTCCTCCTTTTCTACTAGAATTAGCACCCTGTACATCCTTGATAGGACCAACCAAGACAAACCTATTTTCAACCTTTTCAACTACATCAGAGAATACCAAACAAGTATTTACCTCACCAGGGGTTCCTTGATTTTTGTCAGTGCCAGAAGACCCATGTTCTTCACCTTTGCTGGCAGAGATAAAGGCTTCAGACTCAGAGCTGGAGTCAGATTCTTTTGCAGAACTTTCCTTCTTCTGGCTGGCCCTCAATTTCTCATTTAGAGCTTTTCTCAAGGAACCAGAAGCTACAGTTTTTCTAGCCAACATTTTCTGCCGGCGGAACTTTGGCTTTGGGGTTTCACTAGGGGGTGTAGAAGAGGATGTATTAGAAGGGGATACTGGTGGGGGAGTTCCAGGATTATCTTGGGAAGTATTCATGGTGAATTATTTCTGGAGAAGATTTGGGAATTTTTGGAGAGAAGAAGAAGATCAGAACTAGAGAGAATTTTTGACGGTTATGGAATAATGAAAAAGGGTGGTGAGTATTTAAAGATGATTCGAAGTGATTGTAGTACATGCAGCTTTTTGCAGGAGTTAATTATAAGTCTAATCACTTCATAATTCCGGTCTCTTAGTGGTTAATAGGCGACGCTAGATTTTAGGCAAAAATCCCGTTTTCTTTAGAGTTCTAGGAGAATGAAACTGGTCCAATGCTCAACGGATAGAATTTCTGGGAATTTGATGAATGTAGGTGTCACGACCCGAACCCCGCTCCGGTCGTGATGGCGCCTCTTGTGAAGACAAGGCCAGCCAAACCATTTCAGAACACCTCTTTTAAGCAGTTAGACAGTTCATAAGCAGTTTAAATATGATTTCATGATATTAATTAGCGGAATTACAACCCAACACCGCCCTAATCGGGGTATCACAAGTCACGAGCATCTATTAGAGTGTAAATCCAACTACAAGGTCTAAAATATACAAAACCGAAATAATGAACAAAAGAGAGAAAAATGGTGTTGCGAACGCTGGCAGTCACCTCGCTAACACCTATAACTCTGCCTCTGATCAGCCAAAACCCGCTAACGGGTGGATAAATACCTGCATCTGCACACGAGGTGCAGGGAGTAAAGTGAGTACTCCAACTCAGTGAGTAATAAAGGTAAATGACAACTGAGCAGTAAGAAATCACGTATAACAAATCATCATGCTGTATAGAAGCAATATAAAACCCTTTTGAGAAAAACAGTGAAACTGTGAAATCTTTAGAAAACATCTTAGCTCAGTTCAAACCTCTTTTGAAAATGACTTTTTCAACGGTTATGCGAATAAATGCAAACAATTAGTGCAGATANAGTCCAATCATAAATCTCATTGCAGAAAATAGACATTAGGTTCCAACATGCGAATTGCTATACTTAGAATCAAATCTCACTGCACAGTCAATCCGAATAGTCCAGTTATACAGTCCAGTTAACAGTCCAGTATTTACACACATACTACAAAATTGATTCAACACTTAAATACACCTATTTAACTATCAATACACCACAGTCCAAACAGCACACTTCAAGATCAAACAGATGAACATTTGTATTCCATTTCAAGCTTAATGTTACAGCAGGGCAGATTCAAATGTGTACCTGGTAATGGCAAATAAGAAAAGGAAAAGATCAGTAGCAGTGGCAGTTTGCAACAGCAGCCCAGGAAGAAGTTGAAATCCAGTATTAACTCAATCAACACAGCAAGTTCAGGAATAATTTTAAACCAAGACACTTCACAAAACCCAGGAATACATCACAGCAACCAACACCTAATAAGTTGCCCCAACACATGACTTGATTGAACTCAAATCCTACTTGAACCAGGACTCTTCTGAATTTCAGCTACCAGAAATTGGGCTAAGAGATGCAAGTCAACCACTAATACTTGAAATTAACCTAAGAAATTGAGCAAACAATATTTTTTGGATTTTTCTGTAATTTCTGTTGTTTTTGGCTTTTGAATTTCGAAACTTCTGATTTTTGTTCTAGAAAACTGAAAGAATACTTTGGAGGAAACTTTTAGGGTCCCAGAATTGGTAGAATGCCTTGTTTAGGGGGTTCTAGATGGCTGCCAAAAACTTTTTTACTCAAGGCAAATGAATGCCTATTTATAGGTGAACTTAAGATCCAATTTCAGATTTTCTTTACCCCCTTAGTCCCTATTCTAATTTCAATGTTTACCACTTTATTTTCTGACTTGTTACACAAGTAACTCCTTAAGTTTATTAGAACCCACACTATAGTCCATCCTAGAAGGTTCTATGCCCATTACAATTCCTATTCTACCCTGACTTTACTTCAACAATTACCAATCTTAGTGAAACTACCCTTTTCCATGCCTATACTACCCCTTGAAATCCCCTAAAATTACTACCCAAACCCAAAGACTTTAGTCCTCTTTCTACCCTAATTGAATCCATTTGCTATGGCCAAATTCATCTAATTAACAACTGATTGAACCGGGCATTACACTGAAGTATAACAATCACTGATTAAACATATTAAACTGAAACAAACAATACACACCAGATTGATTGAAACTGATCAAAAGAAAATAGGCTAATAGTCAAATTATTGGATTATCAAATCAGCAACGACTGTTAGCTACACTAAACAGAGGCAGAAATGCTAGTCCCTATGTCAAACTATACTAATTCGACTGAACATGTCGAGTGACTCCAACAAAATTAAACTAAGTCCTAAACATGCATTCCCTAATCAAAATAAATGGAGATTACAAAACAGAATTAAACCAGATGGAGGATCAAAACGAAACAAAACGTTTGACAGGTGAAGAGAACTAAGCTATACAATTAACAGTTATCCAATTTCAGAAACAGTAACTACAGACCTAATCTAAAACCTAACATACTAATTGTAAACTAACCTAATCTTAACAGCGCAAAAAATCAAACACAAAAGGAAGAGGACTCATCTGTACAACTCCCAAAGTCGCATAGCTCTTCAGTTTCAAAATTCGACTATTTCTGGTGATATCTGAATGCTAATGATGACAAATTCCTCGTGAGGGAAGTGAAGAGGTCACGTGGTATTAATTTGGTGGGGTTTGGAGAACTTAGGGTTTTGACCGGATTTTCGATCGGATATTTGAGCAATTCCGGCCATATTCGAGGTAAGTGGCTATGGGGGTTGGGTAAAGGAGGTCAAGGCGGTCCCATGGTGTTAATTTGGGACCGTTTGGCATAACCGGCGACTTGGCCGGAAAATTTTGAACGGATATTCGACAAATTCCAGTAAGATTTGAACGTAAAGGACAGCGGATTCAGATAGAGGAGGAGAAGGGGAATCTGGGGTGTAATTTTGGGGTTAATCGGAGCATCGCCGCCGCCGGCGACGATTTCCAGCCGGCGGCGGACGGCGGAGGGGCGGTGGGGCTAGGGCGGAGGAGGGTGGAGGACAGCGGAGGCAGGCGGGGTTAAGGTTTGTACGAGGAGGATGGGGATTGTCGTTGAGTTTTGTATAAAAGTTATTACAGTTTTATTACATTTTTGAGAGTCAATTGTAGCCGCTGGATCTGGGGAGATGGATGGTCGTGATTAACGACGTCAAAACGACGTCGTTTGATCATGAGGCACTTGGACCGGCAGAGCATTTGGGCCTGGACGTGGGAATTGTTTGGGCTACCTGATTTTGGCCCAAATTTGGTCTTTACTCAAGACCATTTTGAATTTTTTCTCTTTTTCTTTTCCCCCCTTTTTTTGTATTTTTTGTATTTATTTATTATTTTTTTTTTGATTTTATAAAACGCTAAAACAAAGCACAGACCTAATTACACTATTTAACTCCTAGAATTACTTATAGCTCTATTTAAAACAAATGCAATAATTAATAATGCAAAGAACTATTTTCTTGCAATTTTCTCTACATTTATTCTAAAATTAATTAGTACTAAAATTGTGAAATTAAATCCCTAAATGCCAATGCAATTTTTGGTATTTTCATATGGATTAAAATGCAACAATTACCAAAGGATGCCACAAAATTCACAAACAATTATAAATACTAGAAAAACTGTTTTGTCTGAAATTTTGGGAATTATTGCTTAGGGCAAAAATCACGTGCTCACAAAGACAAGGCCAGCCAGACCATTTCAGAACACCTCTTTTAAGCAGTTAGACAGTTCATAAGCAGTTTAAATATGATTTCATGATATTAATTAGCGGAATTACAACCCAACACCGCCCTAATCGGGGTGTCAAGTCACGAGCATCTATTAGAGTGTAAATCCAACTACAAGGTCTAAAATATACAAAACCGGAATAATGAACAAAAGAGAGAAAAATGGTGCTGCGAACGCTGGCAGTCACCTCGCTAACTCCTATAACTCTGCCTCTAATCAGCCAAAACCCGCTAACGGGTGGATAAATACCTGCATCTGCACACGAGGTGCAGGGAGTAAAGTGAGTACTCCAACTCAGTGAGTAATAATAAAAGTAAACAACAACTAGGCAGTAAGAAATCACGTATAACAAATCATCATGCTGTATAGAAGCAATATAAAACCCTTTTGAGAAAAACAGTGAAACTGTGAAATCTTTAGAAAACATCTTAGCTCAGTTCAAACCTCTTTTGAAATGACTTTTTCAACGGTTATGCGAATAAATGCAAATAATTAGTGCAGATAAGCACAGAAATCCGCCCCTCGGGCACAACACTCACTCAACAGATAATGCTAGGCAATCAGGTAGATACCCCGTGATGTAACACAAACAACAGATAATGGCACACAATGAAATAAAGTAAACACGTAGAACAATACTAGTACCGTTGCGGCGTGCAGCCCGATCCATTTATCGTCGACGGCGCTCACTGGGGGTGTGCAGACTCCGGGAGGGGCCCCTTACGGCCCAAGCGCAATATCAAGCCATCTCGCGGCATCAAATCTAGGCCCTTGGCCTCATACCAGTATCAGTATAACACTGCTGCGACGTGCAGCCTGATCCGTGTATATATATATATATATTGTTGCGGCGTGCAGCCCGATCCAAAAGTATCCTCACAATACAGGCCCTCGGCCTAACTGAGTCAACAAAATCACATAAGCCACTCGGGCAACAATAAACATGATGCTCAACCCAAAATATTATTGGAAATATCATTTCAAGTGTTAAAGCAAGTAAATTTGGCTGAGTTTTGAAAACAGTGGAAAAATGCATGACTGAGTTCAAGTATAAAATCAAAACAGTGAGGACATATCAACAACCATCCCCGAAGGGTTCAAATAACTGGCACGAAGCCCAAATATGGCAATCAGCCCAAGTCATGATGATAACAAATAAGTTCCAGTCAATTACACAGTAAAATCATCAATCGGGACAGACCAAGTCACAATCCCCAAAGGTGCTCTACCCCACGCTCGCTATCCGGCATGCAAGTCACCTCAATATAGCACTACGATGTGCAATCCGGGGTTTCAACCCCTCAGGATATCATTTACAATCATTACTCACCTCGAACCGGCTATATCTCTAGCTCACGACGCCTTCGCCCCTCAAATCGGCCTCCACGCGCGTCGAATCTATCCAAAACCAGAACGAATACGTCACAATATGCTAAGGGAACAAAGCCCAAGCGAAAACAATCGAAAAATACCAAAAATCCCGAAATTAGCAAAACCCGAGCCCCGGGCCCACTTCTCGAAACTCAGAAATTTTCACATCATTAGATTCCTTATCTCCTCGCGAGTTCATACATACCAAAAATTCTCAAATCCGACCCCAATTGGTCCTTCAAATCCCCAAATTAAATTCCAAAATCCCAAGCCCTAGTTTCTTCCATTTTTGCTTAAGTTCCATGAATCTCTAGATAGATTACACAATAAAAACGAGTTTTAAGTTCAAAAATCTTACCTCCAGGTAATTCCCCTTGAATCCCTCTTCAATCCTCTTCAAAAAGCTTCAAAATCGACCAACAATGGAGGAACTTAGCCTCAAATTCGCGGAAATGGGTTTTTAAAACATTCTGCCCAGCACTCAATTTTACTTAATCGCGATCGCGGAAAAGCCCTCGCGATCGCGAAGCACAGCCCACACTTACACTACGCGATCGCGTACTCCCTCACGGAACGCGATGCTCAGAATCTCCCAACTTCGCGATCGCAAATGATGACACACGACCGCGATTGACAGCAACGCAAAACTACCCGATCGCGACCCGATCTATACGAACGCGAAGAGAAAACCTGGATGCCCCTGAAATAACTCTACGCGATTGCGAGCCTCCTCACGCGATCGCGAAGAGGAAACATCTGCAACAGAGCTGGAGCCAAAACCTGCAATTTTTCCAACATGAAATGGTCCGATTGACCACCCGAAACTCACCCGAGACCCTCGGGACCTCAACCAAACATACCAACATAATCTATAACATCATTCAAACATGTTCCAATCATTAAAACACCTCAAACAACATCAAATCACTCAAAGCACATCGGATTCAAGCCTAAGTTGCCCAAAAACTTCTGAAATACACTTTCGATCAAAAACCCAACCAAACCACGTCCGAATGACCTGAAATTTTGCACACACATCCCAAATGACATAACGAAGCTACTGCAACTCTCGGAATTTCATTCCGACCTCTATATCAAAAGCTCACCTACCAACCGGAAATCGCCAAAATCTCAACTTCGCCAATTCAAGCCTAAACCTTCCACGGACTTCCAAAATGCATTCCGATCGCGCTCCTAAGTCATAAATCACCCAACGAAGCTAACCAAGTCATAGAAATTCCGATCCGAGCTCATATACAAATAAGTCAACTCTTGGTCAAACCTTCCAAATTCAAAGCTTTCAACTGAGACTGTTCTTTCAAATTCATTCCAAATTTTCCTAAAAACCAAATCCAATGATTTACATCAGTCATAATACATAACACGGGGCAAGTCATGCCCGAGAACTGACGATCAAGGTCCAAAAGCTCAAAACGACCGATCGGGTCGTTACATCCTCCCCCACTTAAACACACGTTCGTCCTCGAATGTACTCAGAGTTGTTTCAAAAGCCAACCAATCGCTGAATAACCTTGCCATACATATACCCGGGGGTGATCCCACGTCACCCTACCTCATTTAGGTCCGATAACACATAGAAACTGAAATTACACAACCCAGTCTGGCCCATAAGCCATGGAATCACATTCTTCACTTCTGAAACCAACAGTATGATCAAAACCTCACACCTATACTCTGAATAAACCCGAACCAGCTGTAATAACCCATGCCTGCAACCTCAGGTGCAATTATCTGATATACCACCTAACTCAAACACCTGTAGCGATAACTTCCATTCACAGCAGCTGTACACAACAACCGAATACCGGTAGAAAACCTCTTATCACCAAAGTCTCATCCTAACACTTTACTATATTTCCGGATATAAATAAAACACACAGTAAGCCATAACTATTCCTCAGGTCAACCATTCATGAAGCCGCTTCTCCTCTAGCAATACCATAGCAGATTTCTGAGCCGAACCTCGCTCTTACCCTTCCGACATGCTGAAATCGAATCCGTTCGTATTCATTAATGATCCCCACGATCTCCTCTAATCCAACACACCACTCTGGTGAGATGACACGTCAATAGAGGCCTAAGCCACAACTAGCATAATACGCGCACCAATATGCAACGGTCCGAATACACTCAAATCATGAAGTGACTCAAATGAAAGAGCTGTACCTCAAGCTCACCAGTACCACCACAACACAAGGCTGAGAACCCGTCTCACATCATAGAAATAGAATACGTGAATGTAACCCGCAAAGTCATATCTCCACATAGCTTCGCTGCAAATGCGCGATCCTATCCAAACACTGCTCCACATGAAATACCTCAAGTCACTACGCTCGAAGGCGACAACCACGCACCATTTGACGTCTGGAACCAAAGCACATCATCATGCCCACGGGGACAAATAACATATACCACACAACCCGATAGGTCATACCTGATACTCCATTCACCGAGCAACACTCAATTACTCTTCCCGCTCGACTCCCACTATGAATTCCCAATAGAACCGTATCACACGTGCCCATGACCAACAAATCATAACATCTCACAACACAAAAAAGCAACTCATAGATCTCCCCAGATTACTAACAAGCTCAATAACGATCGAATCAACCTATCCCTCAACAATACCATTCGGGGCCAACTGTGACGACCCGACCCGTCGTCACGTGAGTTACCGCCCCGTTTCCCTCATATTATGTTTCTCTATGCTTCATTATCGGTATTTGAGGTGATCGAGTTGAATTGGATTGGTTTTAGATGGAAATGAGACACTTAGTCTCTTTAAGGAAAGCTTGTTTTGGAAAAGTCAACCGGAAGTTGACTATTGAGTTAGAGGGCTCGGATGTGATTTTCGGTGATTCGGTTAGCTTCGGGGGATGATTTGTGACTTAAGAGCGTGATCGAAAGTTATTTTGGAGGTCCGGTGTGGAATTAGGCTTGAATTGGCAAAGTTAGTATTTTGGCGAATTCCGGTTGGTGGGTGAGATTTTGATCCGGGGGTCGGAATGGAATTCCGAGAGATGCAGTAGTTCCGTTAGGTGATTTTGGATGTGTGTGCAAAATTTCAGGTCACTCGGAGATGTTTTGGTTGGGTTTTTGATCGAATGCGTATTTCGGAAGTTTTTAAGAAACTTAGGCTTGAATCCGATGCGATTTAATGGTTTTAGCGTTGTTTGATGTGTTCTAAGGATGGGAACAAGTTTGAATGGGGTTTTAGGATGTGTTGGTATTTTTGGTTGAGGTCCCGGGGGCCTCGGGGTGATTTCGGGTGGTTAAACGGAAGAAATTAGAGTTGGAAATTGCAGGTTCTTGGTTGCAGCAGGTATTTCCGCATCTGCGGAAAGGAGACCGCAGATGCGGCTGCGCGGAAGCGGAGAAGGCATCGCAGGAGCGGAAGAGGGTGAGGCTAAGCAGTTTCCGCAGAAGCGGAAAGGTATTCGCAAAAGCGGATCCGCATGAGCGGAAAAGTCACCGTAGAAGCGGTTTGGTCATGGGGGTGAAGTTCCGCAGAAGCGGGAATATGAGTCGCAGAAGCGGCCTCTGAGATTTAATGAGATTCCGCTTAAGCGGACAAGGACCGCAGAAGCGGTCTCGCGGAAGCGAGCATGGGGACCGCAGAAGCGGAAACCCCTGAAGGCCAGTAGGAGTTTAATATCATTTTTTTTCATCCGCGAGGGTTTACTGTATTTTTCCGACCATTGTTGAGTCGAGCGTTTGAGAGCTTTTTGACGGGGTTTTTAGAGAGTTTTTGACTGGGAATCGANCTGACTATGTTCCCAGCAGGGTAATTTCTTTCCTAAAAGCCCAGTGGATGGTTGGGAAAGGTTGTCTATCTTATTTGGCTTTTCGTGAGAGATATTGGAGCTGAGACTCCTAGTCTTGATTCCGTCCCCGTCGTGAGGGATTTCCCTGATGTGTTTCCAGCAGACCTGCCGGGCATGCCACCGGACAGGGACATTGATTTTGGTATTGATCTGGTGCCGGGCACTAAGCCCATTTCTATACCTCCGTATCGCATGGCACCAGTAGAGTTGAAAGAACTAAAGGATCAACTTCAGGAACTCCTAGATAAGGGGTTTATTCGTCCTAGTGTGTCACCGTGGGGTGCACCGGTTCTATTTGTAAAGAAGAAAGATGGCACAATGAGGATGTGCATTGATTACAGACAGTTGAACAAGGTGACAGTGAAGAACAAGTATCCACTACCGCGCATTGATGATTTGTTTGACCAGCTCCAGGGGGCAAGGGTATTCTCTAAGATTGATCTCCGTTCAGGCTACCACCAGCTGAAGATCAGGGATTCGGATATTATGAAGACTGCCTTCAGGACTAGATATGGGCATTATGAGTTTCTGGTTATGTCTTTTGGGCTGACTAATGCCCCAGCCGCATTCATGCACTTGATGAACAGTGTATTTCGGCCATATCTGGATTCATTCGTGATTGTTTTTATTGATGATATATTGGTGTACTCGCGTAGCCAGGAAGAGCACGCTCAGCACTTGAGGGTGGTATTACAGAGATTGAGGGAGGAGAAGCTTTATGCTAAATTCTCCAAGTGTGAGTTCTGGCTTGGTTCTGTGGCTTTCCTGGGGCACGTGGTGTCCAGTGATGGCATTCAGGTTGATCCGAAGAAGATAGAGGCGGTGCAGAGTTGGCCTAGACCGACTTCAGCCACAGAGATCCGTAGTTTCCTTGGGTTGGCAGGGTACTATCGCCGATTTGTTCAGGGGTTTTCTTCTATTGCATCGCCCTTGACCAAGTTGACTCAGAAAGGTGCTCCATTTGTGTGGTCTGATGAGTGCGGGGAGAGCTTTCAGAAGCTCAAGACAGCTTTGACCACGGCTCCAGTGTTGGTATTGCCATCAGCTTCAGGTTCTTACACTGTGTATTGTGATGCTTCGCGAGTTGGGATCGGATGTGTGTTGATGCAGGAGGGTAGAGTTATTGCATATGCTTCTCGTCAGTTGAAGCCCCATGAGAAGAACTACCCTGTACATGATTTGGAGTTGGCTGCTATAGTTCATGCTTTGAAGATTTGGAGGCACTACCTATATGGCGTGTCTTGTGAGGTGTATCTGATCATCGCAGCCTTCAACATTTGTTCAAACAGAAGGATCTTAATTTGAGGCAACGGAGGTGGCTTGAGTTACTCAAGGACTATGATATTACCATTTTGTATCACCCGGGGAGGGCCAATGTGGTGGCCGATGCTTTGAGCCGGAAGGCGGTTAGTATGGGTAGTTTGGCGTACATTCCAGTTGGGGAGAGGATTACTATGGATTTTGTGAGCGGTCTCCCTCGGACCTCGAGGAAGTATGATTCGATTTGGGTGATTGTGGATCGACTGACCAAGTCCGCGCACTTCATTCCGGTGTGTACTACCTATTCTTCAGAGCGGCTGGCAGAGATTTTCATCCGGGAGATTGTTCGGTTGCATGGGGTCCCAGTTTCTATTATCTCGGATAGAGGTACTCAGTTTACTTCCCAGTTTTGGAGGACTTTTCAGCGGGACTTGGGTACACAGGTAGAGTTGAGCACAGCATTTCATCCTCAGACGGACGGGCAGTCCGAGCGCACTATTCAGATATTGGAGGACATGTTGTGTGCTTGTGTTATTGATTTTGAAGGTTCTTGGGCTGAGTTCTTGCCGCTTGCAGAGTTTTCTTACAACAACAGCTACCAGTCCAGTATTCAGATGGCACCGTATGAGGCCTTATATGGGAGACGATGTAGATCTCCGGTCGGTTGGTTTGAGCCCGGCGAGGCTAGACTATTGGGGACAGAGTTGGTCTAGGATGCCTTGGAGAAGGTAAAAGTGATCCAGGAGATACTTCGTACCGCTCAGTCGCGTCAGAAGAGTTATGCGGACCGGAAGGTTCGGGATGTATCTTATATGGTGGGCGAGAAGGTCTTGTTGAAGGTTTCGCCCATGAAGGGCGTTATGAGATTTGGAAAGAAAGGGAAGTTGAGTCCGCGGTTCATTGGGCCTTTTGAGATACTTGGGAGGATTGGGGAGGTGGCCTATATGCTTGCTTTGCCACCCAGCTTGTCGGGGGTTCATCCGGTATTCCATGTGTCTATGCTCCGGAAGTATGTTGGGGACCCGTCCCATGTTTTGGACTTCAGCACAGTTCAGTTGGATGATGATTTGACATATGATGTGGAGCTAGTGGCTATTTTGGGTCGTCAAGTTCGAAAGTTGAGGTCAAAGGATATAGCTTCAGTGAAGGTGCAGTGGAGAGGTCGGCCCGTGGAGGAGGCTACTTGGGAGACCGAGCGGGAGATGCGGAGCAGATATCCTCACTTGTTTGAGACTCCAGGTATGTTTCTTGACCCGCTCGAGGACGAGCGTTTGTTTTAGTTGGGGAGGATGTGACGACACGGCCTGTCGTCATGTGAGTTACCGCCCTGTTTCCCCCATATTATGTTTCTCTATGCTTCATTATCGGTATTTGAGGTGATCGAGTTGAATTGGATTGGTTTTAGATGGAAATGAGACACATAGTCTCTTTAAGGAAAGCTTGTTTTGGAAAAGTCAACCGGAAGTTGACTATTGAGTTAGAGGGCTCGAATGTGATTTCCGGTGATTCGGTTAGCATCGGGGGATGATTTGTGACTTTAGAGCGTGATCGGAAGTGATTTTGGAGGTCCGGTGTGGAATTAGGCTTGAATTGGCGAAGTTAGTATTTTGGCGAATTCCGGTTGGTGGGTGAGATTTTGATCCGGGGGTCGGAATGGAATTCCGAGAGTTGCAGTAGTTCCGTTAGGTGATTTTGGATGTATGTGCAAAATTTCAGGTCATTCGGAGATGTTTTGGTTGGGTTTTTGATCGAATGCGTATTTCGGAAGTTTTTAAGAAACTTAGGCTTGAATCCGATGCAATTTAATGGTTTTAGCGTTGTTTGATGTGTTCTGAGGATGGGAACAAGTTTGAATGGGGTTTTAGGATGTGTTGGTATTTTTGGTTGAGGTCCCGGGGGCCTCGGGGTGATTTCGGGTGGTTAAACGGAAGAAATTAGAGTTGGAAATTGCAGGTTCTTGGTTGCAGCAGGTATTTCCGCATCTGCGGTCGGAGAAGGCATCGCAGGAGCGGAAGAGGGTGAGGCTAAGCAGTTTCCGTAGAAGCGGAAAGGTATTCGCAAAAGCGGATCCGCATGAGCGGAAAAGTCACCGTAGAAGCGGTTTGGTCATGGGGGTGAAGTTCCGCAGAAGCGGGAATATGAGTCGCAGAAGCGGCCTCTGAGATTTAATGAGATTCCGCTTAAGCGGACAAGGACCGCAGAAGCGGTCTCGCGGAAGCGAGCATGGGGACCGCAGAAGCGGAAACCCCTGAAGGCCAGTAGGAGTTTAATATCATTTTTTTTCATCCGCGAGGGTTATGTATTTTCCACCATTGTTGAGCGAGCTTGAGAGCTTTTGACGGGGTTTTAGAGAGTTTTGACTGGGAATCGATTGGAGGTAAGTCCTATGGCCTAGAAACATCATTTTATTGAAGAATCAACCTTTAATTCTTGGAAAAATTGGGTAAAAATTGGAAGAACTAGGGCTTGGTTTTTGAAATGAAAATTTGGGATTTAAGGGGGCATTTGGGCTCCGGTTTTGGTAAATTTGATATGTATAGACTCGTGGCGAGACGAGGAATCCGGAGATGTGAATTTTGTAATTTTTCGAGAAGTGGGCCCAGGGCTCGGGTTTTGCCAACTTCATGATTTTCGACGTTTTTCGAGTATTTTCGATTGGGTTACGTTTCTTTGGCCTATTGTGATGTATTCCTTATGGTTTTGATCAGATTCGACGCGCGAGGAGGTTGATTCAAGGGGAAAGGGCTTGGCTAGCTAGACTTTTGGCCGGCTAGAGGTGAGTAATGATTTTAAATGACGTCCTGAGGGTTTGAAACCCCGGATTTGCACAACTTGGTGCTGTGTTGAGATGAGACACGCGTTCAATGGCGAGCGTGGGGTCATTTACTATTGGGGATTGTGACTTGGTCCAATCCGGAGGATATTTTACCGCGTATTAGCTATGACTTGTTGTTTTACACTGTGATTTGGGCTATTTGCCATATTTGGGGCTTATTGCCGGCTGTTTGAACTCCTTATGAACTATCATCACTGTTTTCCTCACTATTTGAAATATTATTTGAACTCAGTCCATGTGATTTACACTGTTTCATGAACTCAGCTATATTTTACTCAAACTTAGAGTTTTAACTGATATTTGGACTATTGTTTGAGCTGAGTATTATTCTTTTACTGATGCCCGAGGTTTTTTTTGACTATTTTTGGACTGATTGAGGCTGTGGGCCTTATGTGAGGGCATGATGAGTGATGTGAGGAGGCTTTCAGGCCTCGAGTGTATTGTGAGCAGGCTTTCAGGCCTCGTATTGATATTGTTCAGGCTTTCAGGCCTTGTTGATTGCGCTTGGGCTGTAGGAGCCCCTCCGGAGTCTGCACACCCATAGTGAGCGCGGGTACCAATCTAGAGCGGTTAACTTTTAGATAGTGGTAACAATGACACTGTTATGCGCGTTTTGGTCAGGTAACAATGACTGACCAATCAGGTAACAATGACTTATCAGTGGTAACAATGGCACTATAATACGCGTTTTGGTCAGGTAACAATGGCTGACCGGTCAGGTAACAATGACTGACCAGGAACAAAAATCATGCCCGAGGGGCAGTGTTCTGAGCATTTCTTACTGGTTGAGCACAATTGATTTGATTGTTTCAAAGAGAATTTCTTGCTATATTTCACTGGTTTTACTGTTTTATCTGGTTTTACTGCTTGAGATAGCATTACTTGTGCCTTTACGGGATTTTTGTGTTCTCAGTCGTTATTTATTTTTATTACTCACTGGGTCGGAGTACTCATATTACTCCCTGCACCATGTGTGCAGATACAGGCATAGTTGAGTTCGTTCCTGAGTGCTGATTCCTTCCAGACCAGGCGGACCCGGAGAGACGAGGTAGATGTCGATGTCCACAGCTCCGTTTCTTCCTTATCATCAGTATTTCATTTATCTTCGGACTATGTTCTTAGACACAGACTTGTAGTATTTCATTTAAACTCTGTAGTAGCTCATGACTTGTGACACCCCGATCATCGGGCTGAGTTTGGGATGGTTTTTCCCCGTTACGTTACGTTTTATTTCCGCACTTATGATTATTTAGTAACTATGATTTAGACCTGTTTATGCTAAGAAATTGTTAAAAGAAGTGTTAATGTACTGTTGGCTGGCCTTGTCTTCACGAGAGGCGCCATCACGACCGGGTTGGAAATTGGGTCGTGACACCAACCAAGCCGACTCAAGCTAGAACACGCATCCACATTGGCCTACCAACGAACTCATTATTAAGGAAATCCCGAAGTTGTTCCCTCAACTCCTTAACTCTGCCGGTGCCATACGATACGGTGCCCGACATCACATCAATACCGAAATCAACAACCTTGCCCGGCGACATGCCCGGCCACAAGAAACACGTCCGATAAATCTCTCACCACCGAAACTGAATCAATGGTAGAAGCCTCTGCACTGACACCCATCATGAAGGCCCCAAATAAGAAAGACAAATCCTTCCCAGCTGTCCGTTGGGTCTTCGAAATATAAAAATCCCCAATAGGACATAATCCGTCGAACATCGCCACTCAATCCGTGGCATTTTCCGGCATAGCCAACAACGCCGTCTTATCGCAATAGTCCAGAATAACACAACACGAAGGCAACCAGTCTGAACCCAATATCACTTCCAAATCCAACATACCAAGAATAAAAGGTCCGCTCGGGTCTCCAGACCCCGATAGTCACTAAACAGCCGATACAAGCGACTCGCAACAACAATATAGCCTGAACGTGAGAACTTCTGGTCTCCAACCCCATGTAGCACACAAATCATCATACCTGATCCCCAAATTCCGCAGTCCGAACACATATCACACCTCAAGTACCCAATCATTCCACGAAAAAATATCCTATAATTCCCCTGTGCCATCAAGCAAACTCGAACATCAGCAGTCGACCTAATAAGAAAGTGCCGCAATATTACCGAAGTGCCATCAACTTAATCACATTACCCTTTTTTTTCTGAACATATACTATCGTCAAATCACTTCCAATTAAAAATATCATTCCCCTAACTATCTGAGGCTACCCGTTGCTTAAGAGTTATATGAACTCCCTTTCAGAACTGAACTGTAGCCTAACACACGCAAGTCTCGGTCCTCCACAACATAGCGCATATACCATACCCTCTGAGGATAACATAAAAACTTTATCTCCCTTCCGAGCCGCAGACATCTATGCACTCAACTAATCAAGAACTTTCCATTGGTCCCATCTGGAAGAAAAATCACTATACATCCCATGCTCCGTATGCCCATAGAAAATATGCATCTCCAAACCACGGTAAAACCCAACAAGAACTCTCCCAATTCCATTTGCACAAACTAAACTGCCAGGACTGAATCCTTCTAACTAGACCAAGCTAAGCAAGCCGTCAAAACCCAAGAGCTTTGCTGCAAAATACGTGTACGAACTCATTACCTCGAACACACACAAAGAATTAATCATATCCTTACCATGCCGATTCGGTCTACTATCAAACTATTCCATCTATCCAAATTTCCTCCTGATTCATTTTCAACTTGATATTCTCTCTTGCTGTAGCACCACAATTCCTCAACCCAGGCTCACCCCACGTGACCCAAGCATAAGACCACATTGTCTAAGACCCATAGGCCGCTGAATACTCTCTCAAATATTCCCAGAAACACCACATTCCAGAATGCTTTACTCTGAAGAACTTCCTGCGAATCTAAGTCCGTTACCTTTACTTTCCTCACATAGAAATACCACAAGTCTTGACCTCTTCCAATGAAAACAACAGTGCTAACCACATATGCAACTTTAGAGCACTCAATTGATGTATACAAACTCTTGAACACATTAGAACTATTCTCGCAAGTCACTCACTCTTATTCAAGCTGCAATTTACCTGACCCAACGAACAGAACCTCCCGTACCTCATTGGTATTCCGACACTGCAGAACGAAATCCTCATCCCAATACAACCCAGCAACTTCCCGCTCTATGCACCGAGCATTCTTTACCAATAACCACTTAAGACATCCCGTGATTTTTTTTCTTACTCTATGAAGCATAATATAACCTCGTCGACATTTTTCCTTTACTCAAACCATCCTCGGTCTCTATTTCTGCAAGCCATAACTGATTCACTCGCACGCCTCGGAATAGGACCAACATAGCACCTAACCGTGCAATCAACTATTCAACAGACTCCCCCACTTGGCTTAGAGCCATAGATCAGAATACACTCAATAACTCATAACACTTTTACTCTATTGATGCCACAATACCATAGTGAGATTAAACTCAATCATTTATAAGTTTGTGAAAACACAGATCATCTAGTACTGTAAATCTTCTACAAATCTCGCATTCATCCCCGCAACAGTTAAACCCACTCTCATAAGCGACCCGAAATTCCAAATTTCAACACGTACTTTTCACTTGCACATGAGATCTCCTAACATACACATAAGGATTACGCCACTTTAGAACACTCCGCAGGAGATAACCCACCTGTTTCGCCTCAATATAACAACTCTGTATATCTTCCACCGTCATACACATTACACAGTTACTTGGTCTTCCTGAGTCTGAACTCGTACCGCAACATAAAATTTACTTCACTCTCAACTGGAAAACATGAAAAGATTCTTTACGCGCCCATAACTCGGGCTACGCATCAAATCACAATAGAAATCAAACACTTAATAGCTCATCTATCATCCTGCAGACTTCCTCGTCACTACCAAGTCGTATAGATGCATCTCGCAGTACTAACATACTCATCACGTGGCTATCCAGCCATCACTTCCACTAATAGGGACTATACCGAACATATAAATTCAAAACACTTACTCACACAATCAGCACCTCGGTGCTCAAGCCATAGGCAAAGATCCGGCCTCAAGTACTTTAGACTGGCCCAACATCAACTCACAGAAATCACATCTCGCCCCTCGATCGGGGAATCACAAGCCATCAAGGCACATCTGCTATTGAGCGCTCATGCGCGCATACGAACGCGTGGAAGGAATTTCAAGAGTTTCTTTTCAAGATGAATCAAGGACGCACGATAAGAATTCAAGAATGTGAAGTTTTCCTAAAGGTTCTGCAGCCTCTTCGTACCGATCCGCGAGACTCTACTAAACCTGCTCATGACTCGTGAGACCTAGTAACCTAGGCTCTGATACCAACTTGTCACGACCCAAACCCTGCTCCGGTCGTGATGGCGCCTCTCGTGAAGACAAGGCCAGCCAGACCATTTCAGAACACCTCTTTTAAGTAGTTAGACAGTTCATAAGCAGTTTAAATATGATTTCATGATATTAATTAGCGGAATTACAACCCAACACCGCCCTAATCGGGGTGTCACAAGTCATGAGCATCTATTAGAGTGTAAATCCAACTACAAGGTCTAAAATATGCAAAACCGGAATAATGAACAAAAAAGAGAAAAATGGTGCTGCGAACGCTGGCAGTCACCTCGCTACCTCCTATAACTCTGCCTCTAATCAGCCAAAACCCGCTAACGGGTGGATAAATACCTGCATCTGTATACGAGGTGCAGGGAGTAAAGTGAGTACTCCAACTTAGTGAGTAATAAAGGTAAATAACAACTGAGCAGTAAGAAATCACGTATAACAAATCATCATGTTGTATAGAAGCAATATAAAACCCTTTTGAGAAAAACAGTGAAACTGTGAAATCTTTAGAAAACATCTTAGCTCAATTCAAACCTCTTTTGAAAATGACTTTTTCAACGGTTATGCGAATAAATGCAAATAATTAGTGCAGATAAGCACAGAAATCCGCCCCTCCGGCACAACACTCACTCAACAGATAATGCCAGACAATCAGGTAGATACCCCGTGAAGTAACATAAACAACAGATAATGGCAGACAATGAAATAAAGTAAACATGTAGAACAGTACTAGTACCGTTACGGCGTGCAGCCCGATCCATTTATCGTCGACGGCACTCACTGGGGGTGTGCAGACTCCGGGAGGGGCCCGTTACGGCCCAAGCTCAATATCAAGCCATCTCGTGGCATCAAATCTAGGCCCTTGGCCTCATACCAGTATCAGTATAACACTGCTGCGGCATGCAGCCCGATCCAAAAGTATCCTCACAATACAGGCCCTCGGCCTAACTGAGTCAACAAAATCACATAAGCCACTCGGGCAACAATAAACATGATGCTCAGCCCAAAATATTATTGGAAATATCATTTCAAGTGTTAAAGCAAGTAAACTTGGCTGAGTTTTGAAAACAGTGGAAAAATGCATGACTGAGTTCAAGTATAAAATCAAAACAGTGAGGACGTATCAACAACCATCCCCGAAGGGGTTCAAATAGCTGGCACGAAGCCCAAATATGGCAATCAGCCCAAGTCATGATGATAACAAATAAGTTTCAGTCAATTACACAGTAAAATCTCAATCGGGACGGACCAAGTCACAATCCCCAAGGGTGCTCTACCCCACGCCCCCTATCCGGCGTGCAAGTCACCTCAATATAGCACTACGATGTGTAATCCGGGGTTTCAAACCCTCAGGATATCATTTACAATCATTACTCACCTCGAACCGGCGATATCTCTAGCTCACGATGCCTTTGCCCCTCGAATCGGCCTCCATGCGCGTCGAATCTATCCAAAACCAGAACGAATACGTCACAATATGCTAAGGGAACAAAGCCCAAGCGAAAACAATCAAAAAATACCAAAAATCCCGAAATTAGCAAAACCTGAGCCCCGGGCCCACTTCTCGAAACTCAGAAATTTTCACATCATTAGATTCCTTATCTCCTCACGAGTTCATACATACCAAAAGTTCTCAAATCCGACCCTAATTGGTCCTTCAAATCCCAAAATTAAATTCCAAAATCCCAAGCCCTAGTTTCTTCCATTTTTGCTTAAGTTCCATGAATTTCTAGGTAGATTACACAATAAAAACGAGTTTTAAGTTCAAAAATCTTACCTCCAGGCAATTCCCCTTGAATCCCTCTTCAATCCTCTTCAAAAAGCTTCAAAATCGACCAACAATGGAGGAACTTAGCCTCAAATTCGCGGAAATGGATTTTTAAAACATTCTGCCTAGCACTCAATTTTACTTAATCGCGACCGCGGAAAAGCCCTCGCGATCGCGAAGCACAGCCCACACTTACACTACGCGATCGCGTACTCCCTCACGCGAACGCGATGCTCAGAATCTCCCAACTACGCGATCGCAAATGATGACACGCGACCGCGATTGACAGCAACGCAAAACTACGCGATCGCGACCCGATCTATGCGAACGCGAAGAGAAAACCTGGATGCCCCTGAAATAACTCTACGCGATCGCGAGCCTCCTCACGCGATCGCGAAGAGGAAACAT
>NC_031989.1:100081795-100176132 GCF_001879085.1 Nicotiana attenuata | reverse complement strand
TTTACGTTGAACTAATCTTACCGCTTTTGAGTTTTTACTTCTAAAAACTTTTATAATCATTCGCAACAGATCTTAAAATCTTTTTTAAGAGCTACTGTAGCAGCTCTCTTTAGCCAATTTCAACGTTTGTTGCCCTTGCAAGTTTCTGCTTATTGTAACGTGAAGTTGGATGATTGAAGATCAACTTGGATGGTTGTTTTTAAGCGTGATTCACAGGTTTGAAGCTAAAATCAAACCAGATTTTAAAAAGTTTTTCGGAACTACTGTAGCATCGAATTAGCATAAGCTGATGCATTTCTTGTAATAGTTATTAAGGTGCTAAAGAATTATCTTTGGTGCAAGAGAGTGTTGTCGTGAAAATCTGGGTTGATCTATGTTTTTCAAGATTCCTAAAGGAAAACGTTAGAGTTGATAGATCACTGCTCCTTTACGCAGTACAGCCATGGCCACTATGGTCAGTGGCCAGCTACCCTCACTCGTTGGGCCTCCTCCCCAACTTCCCCCTAACATCACCCAGCCATGCACGACAACACCTATGGATTATGCAAAGGCTGTAAAACCTACGACCAGCACTTCGACATTGCAAGATCGAGCAGCAGTAGATGCTACAATTGAATGAGAACTGGGATAATACAATAATCTACAATTTATCTACAAAATATCTACAAACTGGGTACATTAAATTTTTATATCCCAAATCTCATTCAATCGTAGCATAACTGGTATTTTTGACATAATTGCGTTTTTTCAGAAGATTTGTAGAAGTTTTAGCCGTTTTATATTTGTGAAAACAGAAAATAAAGCATCTACAATCAGAATACAAATAATCTACAATTTATCTACAAATTATCTACAATTTCTGCAATATGTCTTCTTCTTCTACAATTTCTGAAATCATTATTCATCGGCCATAATTCCGGCATCCGGCAAGGTAACATCTCAAAATTGGTCCCAAAAGAACACCCTTCTCATTGTTAACAATCTCCTTTTGTTTTTTTCCTAAAATCTACAATCATTATGCTACAATTGAATAACAATTGAGAAATTAAAATTTAATGTACCCAGTTTGTAAATATTTTGTAGATAAATTGTAGATTATTTGTATTATCTCAATTCTCATTCAATTGTAGCATAATTGGTATTTTTGACATAATTGCGTTTTTTCAGAATATTAGTTTTAGCCATTTTTTATTTGTGAAAACAGAAAATAAAGCATCTACAATCAGAATACAAATAATCTACAATTTATCTATAATTTATCTACAATTTGTCTACAATTTCTGCAATATGTCGTCTTCTTCTTCTTCTTCTTCTTCTTCTTCTTCTTCTTCTTCTTCGAGTTTCAAACTGAAATTCAGTCAAAACCAAGTCTAATCTTCACCAAAACCCCTCAAAATTGAGATATAAACTCCAAACCATATTCTCGATTATTTTCAACAATACCCAATCCAAACAAATAATGATTTTTGAAAACTCAAATTTGAATTCAAAGCTTTCAAGCTTTTTAGTGGCTTTCAATGGTGGAAAATATCTGGATCGGCCATAATTCCGGCATCCGGCAAGGTAACATCTCAAAATTGGTCCCAAAGAACACCTTTCTCATTGTTAACAATCTCCTTTTGTTTTTTTTCCCTAAAATCTACAATCATTTACAACAGATCTTAAAATCGTTTTTAAGACTTACTGTAGCATCGTCTTCTCTCTAGCCAAATTCAAAGTTACTGCCATATTGTAACGTGAAGTTTGCCTAAGTGTATGGATGTTTGAAGATCAATCGTGATTCATAGCTTTGAGTTGAAACACACTGTAGCTTCATCAGGGAAGATTCTGCCCTATTAATTCCTAATAAACGAATGGTACAGAAATTGTAGGAAAAATATGGACTAGGCGGGTAATTTAGATACTATGCACATATTTGGTAATAAAGTTTCATATATGGTATAGGAAGGAAAAAATACCAATATTTATTTTATGGATTTAAATTATATGTACCAAAAAATTTACATTATCAAACTACTTATAAACAATAATTACATGTGACTATTCATAAATTAGTGAATTTAGGATAGATGAACAACTAATAAAATGTAAAGGTTTTATGCAATACTCTCTATGCAAAATTTTACCTTTTCTAAAGCAAAAACAGAACGAGAAACTCCTAATTTAATCAATCCGAAATCAGTATTTAAATGGGGAAAAAAGCTTTCACCGGTTGCAGAATATTTATTATGATATGCGCACTATAATGCAACATAAAATGGACGGTAAATAATTGACAAAAGCTATAGAGTTATCAGCTTATACATAAATTAAGTAAAATAATATGAACTACAATGTGGATAATAAATTTCTCATCAAATGTCTATTTGTGCCACATTAAATGTTTAGCTATGAAAAATTAAAGCATTATTTTTTTTGTCATTTACAGAATTGTGCATGGAGAATATTTGTAGGGGAAAGAGAAGCAAAAGAGCTATGCATCAATGCGAAAACCAGCTTTTCCTCATTCAAATACTGTGTTCTTTCCATACACTATTCAAATACTGATTAGTACAATTTTACCTTTTTAGCAAAGTGATTAGCTTTCTACCAGCCTTTCTAGAAAACATTGAGAAGAAAAACTATTTTTTTTTACCAAAATCACTTCTTCAACATTGTTTAACCATAGCAAAATTGACATTGCGATAGATGATGACATATGTCAGATTGGAATGTTAATTGAAGAACAGTAAGCATATGAGCATGAGTTCGGAGAGATATGTTGGACTTTAAAGGCATTGAGCTTCAACTACTTTAAGTATTGGGTTTTAAAGTATAAGAGTGTGAATTGGAAATGGTGGGAAATAAAATGGAGGGAAATGAAAATTTGAATGAAGTAAGCTTTTGACTTGCACTTTGTCCCTCATTGGTGAGGGACAACTACATTTGTGTGCTTATATATAGAATCACTTCTTAAAGCTCTTAAAAGGAGTTGAAGAGAATGATCCCTCGCGCCGTCGTCGTCGCTCGCTCGGCTCGGCTTCGGCTTCGGCTTCGGCTTCAGATTTGTCAAATGATCGATAAGATTATTTTTGGACAAAATTTATTTAATAATTAACTAAATGCCAGATCACTGCTGAAGATTCAGAAGGATAGTCTGGCCGCGGTCCTGGCGTAACCGCGGCAGGCCGCGTAAACTTCTGAAAAGGCACCTTTTCCAGAACAAACATCACACCTCTTCCAATAATTTCCTATAAATTCTGAGGCATGGCTTCGATTTTAGCATACCAAAAACATTACAGAACTTCCTTCTTTCTGAAAATACTGCATTCTAATTCGCAGTCTCTCTCTCTCAAATTCATAAGTGTGATTTTGCTCCGTTCTTTAAGTTCATTGGTATCCTGCAGTTTGTATTGCCACTGTTGCAGGAAGGTTTATTCCGTTTTATCCTGGGAGGATTTATTCCATTACCTTGGCAACGTGTGAGGGGGTTAAAATTCCTTAAGGACTCACAAGCAAATTGTGGACTCGGAATATTTCTTAATCTTTACTGTTTTTCTAATTTTTTTTATTCTTCTAACAGTTTTTCTGTTTTTGTGTTTTAACACAGTAGCAACAACAAGCTTAAGGAATTTTAAATACTAACGTTTCTGTGTTAAAATATATATTAAACTGTTATCTATATTTTGTATACTAGTTTGGAGACTAAAGCTTTCGTGCTTTCTACCCCAATAATTGTTCTGTCCGATTTAAAGTATATCAAAACTTTACCGGAATAATAAACGTGCGGGTTTGAAGTATATAAAAACTTCACCATTGTTACGTGTTGTATGTTTGGTTTGGTATTCTGTTTGAAGATATCAAAACTTCACTGATTTAACAAAGTTCTATTTTGTTTCCAACTCTACAGAAAAATGACGAATGAAAACCAAACTAATGAAAATGTTGCGGGAACGAGTGCTACTGTTACGAGTGTTGCTGCCTCGTCAAGCCGTTCAACTCCTGCTCATGCTATGGCACCAGCAGAAAAACCCGGAAAGTTTTCCGGTATTGACTTCAAACGTTGTCAAATGAAGATGCTCTTCTATCTTACTACATTGAGTTTGCAGCGATTCATCAAGGAGGATCCTCCGGTCCTGGCTGAAAACACTCCAGATGACGAACGATGTGTTGTAACTGAAGCATGGAAACATTCTGATTTCTTGTGCAAGAACTACATCTTGAGTTGTTTGGAAGATAGCCTGTACAATGTCTATAGTGTCATGGAAACATCAAAAGCGTTATGGAATGCGCTTGAGAAAAAGTACAAGACTGAGGATGCCGGACTTAAGAAGTTTGTGGCTGCAAGGTTTTTGGATTTCAAGATGATTGACACTAGGTCGGTCATAACTCAAGTCCAAGAATTACAAGTTATTGTGCATGACCTCCTTGCTGAAGGTATGGTCATTAATAAGGCCTTTCAAGTTGCCGCTTTCATTGAGAAGTTACCTCCGTTGTGGAAGGACTTTAAGAACTATCTTAAACACAAGCGGAAGGAAATGACACTAGAAGACTTGATTGTTCGTTTGAGGATAGAAGAAGACAACAAAAATGCTGAAAAGAAGTCACGTGGAAACTCGACAATAATAAGGGCTAATATTATTGAGGAGGCGCCACAAAATAAGAAGAGAAAGAAGGCTTCTGGACCAAAGAATTACCCAAGCAAGAAAAAGTTCAAGGGTAATTGCCACAACTGTGAAAAATCTGGGCATAAGGCCGTGGATTGTCGTGCACCAAAGAATGATAAGAAGAAGAAGAATCAAGCTAACATGGTTGAAAATGCTGAAGAAATGGAGGACTTGTGTGCCATGTTGTCTGAATGCAACTTGGTAGGAAATCCTAAAAAATGGTGGATAGATTCTGGAGCCACCCGCCATATTTGTGCTAACAAGGAGTTATTTTCTTCTTATGCCCCCGCAGGACCCGACGAGACAATTTTCATGAGAAATTCGTCTACAACCAAAATTGAAGGAGTTGGCAAGATTGCGTTGAAGATGACGTCGAGAAAAATAGTGACTCTAAACCAAGTTCTCCATGTTCCAGAAATTCGCAAGAATCTTGTGTCTATCTCACTTCTTGTCAAGAATGGATTCAAATGTATTTTGTTTCCAATAGTGTTGTACTAAGTAAGAATTATATGTATGTAGGAAAAGGTTGCCTGAATGAGGGCCTTTTTAAGCTAAATATAATAGCAGTTCCTATCAATAAAGTTAATGCTTCTTCTTACTTACTTGAGTCAAACACTTTATGGCATTCACGCTTAGGTCACATCAACTTCAAAACATTGCGAAAAATAATAAATTTAGACGTATTGCCAAAATTTGATTGCATTAATTCCAAATGTCAAATATGTGTGGAATCAAAGTATGCTAAGCATCCTTATAAGTTCGTTGAAAGGAATTCAAGTCCTTTAGACTTAATTCACACAGATATTTGTGACATGAAGTCAACACCATCTCGCGATGGGAAAAAGTATTTTATTACTTTTATTGACGATAGCACAAGATATTGCTATGTTTATTTACTTAATAGTAAAGATGAGGCAATTGATGCTTTCAAGCAATATAAGAGTGAAGTTGAAACACAACTAAACAAAAAGATCAAAATGGTAAGAAGTGATAGGGGTGGAGAATATGAATCTTCTTTTGAAGAAGTATGTTTGGAAAATGGCGTTATTCACCAAACAACTGCCCCTTACTCTCCACAATCTAATGGAATTGCGGAGAGAAAGAATCGAACGTTGAAAGTGATGATGAATGCGTTGTTGATAAGTTCTGGTTTACCACAGAACTTGTAGGGGAAATCTATACTTACAGCTAACCGAATAATCAACCGTGTACCTCATAGTAAAACACAGTCCATTCCCTATGAAAAATGGAAAGGAAGGAAGCCCAGCTTGAAATACTTCAAAGTGTGGGGGTGTTTAGCTAAGGTACAAGTTCCTAAACCTAAAAAGGTTAAGATAGGTCCAAAAACGATTGATTGTGTATTTATTGGATATGTAACCAATAGCAAGGCTTATCATTTTCTGGTTCATAAGTCAGAAAATCCTGAGATTCACGTTAATACGATAATAGAATCAGATAATGCTGAATTCTTTGAAACTATTTATCTGTATAAAAAGGAAAGTGAAGTGACCTACCAAAAGTCAAAACGACCTCGGGAGGAAATAACGGATGGTATGCCTAATGAGGAAAATCCGAGAAGAAGTAAACGTCAACGGGTATCTACTTCATTTGGTCCAGATTTTCTGACTTTCCTGCTAGAAAATGAGCCTCGTACCTTCAAGGAAGCAATGTCTTCCTCAGAAGCACAATATTGGAAAAAAGCTGTCAATAGTGAAATAGAATCCATATTGAGCAACCATACCTGGGAATTGGTTGATCTTCCTCCAGGTAACAAAATATTGGGTTCTAAATGGATTTTCAAGAAGAAATGAAAGACGATGGTACTATTGACAAATACAAAGCAAGACTTGTTGTTAAAGGGTTTAGACAGCGAGAAGGTCTTGACTATTTTGACACATACTCGCCGGTAACAAGAATTACATCCATTCGGATGCTAATAGCGTTAGCCGCCTTGTATGATCTTCAAATCCATCAAATGGATGTAAAAACAGCCTTCTTAAATGGTGATTTAGAGGAAGAAATTTACATGGACCAACCTAAAGGGTTTGTGGTTCCGGGAAAAGAAAAAAAGGTGTGTCGACTTGTTAAGTCCCTTTATGGACTAAAACAAGCACCCAAGCAATGGCATGTTTGACCAAACAATGTTGTCAAATGGCTTTAAGATTAATGAATGTGATAAATGTGTTTACATTAAGAACGTTCCAAATCATATAGTCATTGTTTGCTTATATGTTGATGATATGCTAATAATGAGCAAAGACATTGCCGACATTCAAGCTACTAAGCGCATGCTTGCTAGTAAGTTTGATATGAAAGACTTAGGAGTTGCCGATGTAATTCTAGGAATTAAAATCAAGAGGACTCCTCAGGGTCTAGCTTTGTCTCAATCACATTACGTGAAAATGGTACTTGAAAAATTCAAACATTTGGAATTTAGAAGTGCAAGAACTCCAATTGACTTAAATCATCATCTTATAAAGAATAAAGGTGAAAGTACGTCTCAATTGGAGTATGCTCATGTGTTGGGATGCTTAATGTACATCATGAACTGTACACGACCTGATATAGCTTGTGCGATAAGTAAACTTAGTCGATTCACAAGTAATCCCAACAAACATCACTGGGTAGCAATGAAACGAGTTCTGGGATATTTGGAATATACCCAAGACTACGCTTTGCACTACAATAAATATCCTGCGGTTATCGAAGGATATAGTGATGCAAATTGGATAACCGGCTCAACAGAAACAAAGTCCACAAGTGGATATGTTTTTACTGTTGGTGGAGGAGCAGTATCTTGGAAGTCTTCCAAACAAACGTGCATCAATCGCTCTACAATGGAATCAGAGTTTATAGCTTTGGATAAAGCCGGTGAAGAAGCTAAATGGCTTCGAAATTTCTTAGAAGACATTCCGTTCTGGCCAAAACCTTTGGCTACTATTTGCATACATTGCGATAGTGAGGCTGCAATAGGACGGGCAGGGAGCGTTATGTATAACGAAAAGTCTCGTCATATACGACGAAGACATAACACCGTTAGACAACTACTTTCTAGTGGAATTATCACTATTGATTATGTAAGATCAAAGGAATGTGACGGATCCGCTTACAAAAGGCTTAACTAGAGAGGGAGTTGAGAAATCATCTAAGGGAATGGGACTATGGCCTAGGACAAGTCAACATGACGGTAACTCTACCTAGAATTTTGGATGTTCCGAGATCTAGGTTCAAGGAGCTCAAACAAAGTTGTGATTGACCGGTTCAACATTGTCAAAGTAAAATCTTTGGTCCCTTCTCGTGATGAAGACAATGTTCAGTAACAAGGATAGAACCTCACACGTTCTTTAATGATTACCTAAGTTTGATGTGGTATTTATCAAATAGTGTCAATCTAAAGGATTACACGTTTAGGAATCACCTATGTAAGTGTGAAGTGGAAGCCGCTTCAATGAGAATTCTGTAAGGCCAATTCTCTACGCACTTATGAAACCAGACGGTGTTCATGGCTGAAACGAACACAACAATGAGAACCAAAAGACAGTTAAGGGTTGGTTGTGTGACATATGGTTGTCTAGGTATACACTAAAGTTCGACGGTTCAAAGATATCAAATCTACCGATAGACCGAGTATATCCGACATATGTTCACTACGGAAAGTTCAAAGGGAAACCTACTTATCCAGATGCGATTAATCCTTACTTGCAAATCACACAGCTTTCATCTATGATCATTCTTGTTACAGCCATTCCCATTCATGTGGGGGATTGTTGGACTTTAAAGGCATTGAGCTTCAAAGACTTTAAGTATTGGGCTTTAAAGTATAAGAGTGTGAATTGGAAATGGTGGGAAATAAAATGGAGGGAAATGAAAATTTGAATGAAGTGAGCTTTTGACTTGCACTTTGTCCCTCATTGGTGAGGGACAACTACATTTGTGTGCTTATATATAGAATCACTTCTTATAGCTCTTAAAAGGAGTTAAAGAGAATGATCCCTCGCGTCGTCGTCGTCGTCGCTCGGCTCGGCTTCGGCTTCGGCTTCGGATTTGGATTTGGATTTGGATTTGTCAAATGATCGATCGATAAGATTATTTTTGGACAAAATTTATTTAATTAATTATTTAATAATTAATTAAATGCTAGATCACTGCTGAATATTCAGAAGGATAGTCTGGCACCTTTTCCAGAACAAACATCACACCTCTTCCAATAATTGCCTATAAATTCTGAGGCATGGCTTCGTTTTTAACACACCAAAAACATTACAGAACTTCCTTCTTTCTGAAAATACTGCATTCTAATTCGCAGTCTCTCTCTCTCAAATTCGTAAGTGTGATTTTGCTCCGTTCTTTAAGTTCGTCGGTATCCTGCAGTTTGTATTGCCACTGTTGCAGGAAGGTTTATTCCGTTTTATCCTGGGAGGATTTAATCCATTACCATGGCAACGTGTGAGGGGGTTAAAATTCTTTAAGGACACACAAGCAAATTGTGGACTCGGAATATTTCTTAATCTTTACTGTTTTTCCAATTTCTTTTATTCTTCTAACAGTTTTTCTGATTTTGTGTTTTAACACAGTAGCAACAACAAGAAACAAGATTATGTCAATATGGTAAAAAATATTTAATTGCTCACTTTTACCAAAGATTAGTTATAGATCAAGTAAGTGAGTTGTGTGGTTAAAACTGCAGGTTCGCAGGGTTGAGCTAGTTGGCGGAGATTACTTAGTTTATTTCTGATTGTGGATAAACTTAATATTAGTTAGTTATTGAGCATGACCATTTTATAAGGCATATTTAGAGTGTAGTTGAAGAAATGTAAGCTGCCCCTATGAGCAAAGATATGAATTGCCAATAATACGAACGTGCATATCTAATTTTGCAAAGTTGAACTGATTAAAATGATTAACATCTCAATTAGTTACCATTAAAATCTTCTTACCGGAAAAATCTCAAGCATTTCTGATCTAAGATATCTAAACGAGTAACATAGTTTCTTATATGCCCCATTTTGAATAATGCAAATAGACCGAAGCTCTAGTGGAGAGTTCAACCAAAGTATTCTAGCAGTGTAAATCCTCAAATTACAAAGCTCCGCGCCAAATTTTAGTGCATAAGACGAAAGTTTCTAAGAGTTGAAAAATACTGATAATAAGGATATCATAATTCCAGGATTAATTTTTGGGTCATGGTCCTCCCATCACTCCCACTCCGGGTGGGAAGGAAGAGAATTTACACATTGAGGGACAAACACGAACATTTAAGCAAAAGCTACACCAAGATGATCAAAAGAAAAAATTTCAGGCTTTTCGTCCTTTGATATTTAGTCCCACACCTTTCGGTAAAAAATCATATAGATGTTAAGACCAAAGCTATATTTTGTATCCTTGAATAAGTTGTATGCAACCATGTCTTAGATTGACTCGATGTTAAGCATAATGTGTCAGTTTCATGCAATCGATTTGTTCTGACTATTTTGGTTTCTAAGGTTTAGCATCCTGCGATAAGAGATTATTAACTAAAATTAATAAAATATAACTAAGATAAAACTGACATATAAACCTCTCATCTTCGTACATCTATTTTTATCAAGAAGGTTCCTTTTAGCAGTTCAGTGAATTTTAATTCAACTGAATAAAGCTACATCTTTCAAAAGTGCAATCTTCAAGAAGAGTGACTATACCAAAAAAAAAATTATGGTTCATTCTGAACCTCAAATATAGATCTTTAAACCTAAACCTTAGATAAAACACATGAAACCTAAAGTCTTGCTCTATTGGATGTAATTCCTTGACTATTATGCGCGTACTTTGAAGGAAAATGAATAAGAAAGCCTTGAAGTTGTGGACAATAATTTTGTGCACATGAAGGCATGTTTTTGATATCTAGTGAAATTTTATTAGGACTTGATTAGTATAGATATTTGGGTGTTATTTGTAGAGAGCCAATTTTTTAAGGCTCTATAGTACTTTTGTATGCCACTTTTATACTGACAATTTTCCATCTCTATTAAATAAAAATGATTAGTCATCGCATATTAAAGAACTACTAGAAATTGTATTTAGTTTTAAGCGCAAAACTGTAGAGGATCTCATAAAAATTTATTGTTTTCTTTCAGAAGAGGTGAGCAAGCTACACAGAAGAGACCTGTAGTGTAGTGTAACTCATTATAAGAAGCTTTCTAGTTTCATCAATATACAAATTAGACTAATCTATCAAGCTTCATCCATTTCCAACTTATGTATGGAGCTTTGAATGCACAGTTATTAGTGCTACTAATGAAAAGAAAATTCTAGTGTTGAAATAGAGAAATGAGACATAGTGCAAATGGAAGACGTGATATTATCACGATCTTGGCATACTTTTTCACCAGAAGCATCAACATTCAAGACAACCTAAACCTGAGTTCAGCACAGAAGATAACATATTAGAATTAAACCTTGGAACTCTTATTATCTCAACAGAGTAATACGTGAACAAAAAAAGTGAATGAAACAACTAAATATAGATCACCTCAGGGAAACCATTATGATATTGCAACCTGGAATAGGCCTCGATAAGTCCCTCAATGAACTTTGTCACAATATCTGCAATTTATTGCACTTCAGTATGTACAGAAAATAGATATTTAGTCTTTCAATAGATAAGGTAAGGCATGTAGTACCTATTATATAAGCATGATAGAATCATACATACAAATGTACATACATAGATACTGAAACAGAATCATTTTGACTCCTCAATATGAAGAAACTAAGAAAAAATGAAAGCCAATAAAAGACAATATTTATCGGGCTCCCAAGTGCTAAACAGACAAACGAACGTACAACTACCACAGAAAAGAGCAAGAAAGCTGAAGTAAACAAGATAAAACAAAAAAAAGTAACAAAAGCATCAGTAATAGACTTTTCCAAACAAAAAGTCGGAGGAAGGCAAAATTTTACATCACCAAATAAAGCAGTAATGGACATGCAACTGAGACATAAAAAAGAGAGGTATTATTTCTTGCTTACTTTGGGTTGTGTGGGGAGTACAAAACAGATGCATTTTTAATCTTTCTAAGCACAAGAATAATACTACGCCAATAATGTAATATTATTGAAGCAAATTAAATCATCACCTTCTGAATATACCTCTCATAAGAAATTGAATATTGGGAAGTTCGGTGATGAAACAAAATGAATTGTCACTATAACTTTTTATAATCAAAGCAGATAGGTTTCTTCATAGTAAATTGCAGTTCTCCCATGAAAGCCAATTGAAGATTAGATTGTATTCACTTAAACAGACGGAGCATCCAACAAATTGAGGAAGTTCTTCTCCCTCGTGACTTACTTTCAAATCCTAAAAGAAATCCGATCGGAACTTTAAAAAAAAGACAAAATTTAAATCATATATGATAAGGATAAAGAATCTGACAGAGTGAAGGAAAAATGAGTTAAGATTTCACCGAAAATTTGTTTTTCAAAACCCATAATGTGAAGTTCACCATTATTTCCAACAAAGAGTCATACTATAAGATTTTTTTAGAAACCTGCAAAAGTATATATAAATTTTAAAACAAAGAGGAAGATTTGGGCAAAAATTGAAAGAGTAGCTAACCTGAAAATTTAACACCACACCTAAGAAGAGCGAATAGAACTGAAAAGTAGGTAAGAAAAGAGAGCGGTGGTGGCTGGAAAGCTCAATAACAGAGTTAAACAGGTAAGCACTTTTATGGCTGAGCGAAATGACTCTCGTACCCTTGGTCGACCATCATCCCTTTAGAAATATATAGAATAGATTCTAATGTGGCTTTACTTTACATTGCAACTAAGAAATTAAATTCTATTAACAATTTTCATGATAATGTATACTTAAAATTCGAATATGCAAAAGAACAAAGACAGAGACAAAATTAAAAGTAAAAACTGCATGTCGAAATATATGCACATTGACTGATATCTTCAAGTTGTGTAAAAATTGCTTTCAATATTTATCAGTTACAATAAATGTGGTATCTTGAAAATCACCCACCATGGGTGTGTTAGCCATGAACTTTACTAAAGAAAAGAGCAGCCTTAATCTTCTCTCGAGCAGTTACTTTGTTCTATAAACTTCCAGGTCCCTTTTTTTTCTTGTACGTTTATACCGGCTAAAATTAACCCCCTTTTCCTTCCGCTGACACAACTTGTGGGAAGGAAAGCAAGTACGAATATTTTCACCATGCATAAAACCTACAACTTATGCCTGCACACTTGATTCAACCTGTAGGTATTGTCATCTAACAGGTCTTTACAATATATTTTCTCTATCTACATCTTTCAACTTCTTTCAAGCTGAAGATGATACATAATGATAATATTAACTTTCATTTAGAACCTTAAACAAGATCCATCAAGGTAAATGTGAATGTGTCAATTTTGAAAGATTGAAACTTCAAAAGACGGGATTATGTAGGATATTTATATTTACACTAAACTTTTGTCTTATAAAATGATACACAATTACTTATAAGAAAGATATACTCTTTACATCAAATTAATATATTAAAGTAGAATTTAGTATTAATAATAAAGAAATATAAAGTGAATGCACACTTATGGAATAAGAGAATGTGTCATTGTAAACAATTTGATTGACACTGGAACCAAGCAGAAAAATCAGGAACTTTATTTTTTGATTTTTTTCAACTTGAAGAGCAAAATCATAGCAATGCAAAGGATATCCAAACAACTTTCATTTAGATAAAGCATAAGAACACTTTGATATCCAAATAAGAACCTATAATTGTTTTTCTCCCCCTATTTGAACCTGCAATTGTCTTTGAGGAAGAAAAGATGATTGTTGGTACATAAAAATTTCCTTTGAGGTTTTACATTCAAGTGTACATCCCTCTAGCATGCACGGAATTAATATCAAACTCACAATATAAATTGTATGCATCTATTTTTAATGTGGAATCGAGAATTGTTGTTGCTATAAAAGCCTCCACGTCGATATGCAACTAAAGCTTTATACTAAAAAAATAAATAAAGCATACCACCATTACTTAAGAAAATAACCATGCAAATATAATTATTGTGAATGCTAAAATTCTTGATTTGCCTGCAACACACAATAAAAATGCCGGTGTTGTCTTATCGATTGCCTAATTAGTATTGACAGAGAGATATTTTGAGCCTTACGGGACATTATGCATAAACTTGCAAAGTCCTCCTCCAAGTATACGTGAGCCACGAAAAGACACCATATAATCTATCCATGACAGGTGAGTTTTGATGACCCGCAAATCAAATTCTTAACCAGACTAGGGAAAGCTAATGGTTGATGTTCCATCCAACTGGTTTTCATGGAGGTTAAGCAAAAGTGTACATACACTAAAACAGTAAAATAATTTACAAAATTAGTTTTTGATATCATATAAGGTGTGGGGTTCAGTAACATCTCAAAGCCAACATATGGGCGTTGTCGTTTGTTCAACTTGGGCTTTGTACTGTTAGACATTTATTTTCAAGCGTCTCATAGAGATTCTTTATTTAATAGTCTAAATTTGTAATCTTAATATTTATTCCTAAAGTACACACATCTATACAGTATAATATGAAATATAAAGCACATCCATTTAACATTATCATATAAAATTGGAACAACAAGAGTTTGTAATTATTTTCAACCCAAAAAAGAAGGTTAGAGCATCAAGAACAAGACATTGATACTTCTTATTGATGAAAAACTCTCAGCAGCGCATCATATGATGACTACTATTTGGAGAAATACACATAAGAAAAAATTATTCATAACTTAATAATGTGCGAACTAAATGGATCACAAATAATCGCCCAATCAGGCATTATTGCCTTCAAAAGAATTCTCAGAGAATCAAATAACCATAGTTATAAAAAAAACATAGCTATAGATTTATTATCATCTATCTACTTTTTAGTTTCCAAAGATAATTAAAGGTGATTTATTAGTAGATGATGTCATAATGAATCCACTTTTCCGCTTATCCAATAGAATCAATACAATTTTATTATAAGAAAGCTAACTCCCAACCACACTCTTAAAGTCACTTGTTTAATTAACTTATTTAGTTGGTTCAATATGGCCCCTGTAACTAGTGTAGAACTAATTCTGGATTTTGTCTGCTCCTTAGTTGTCCTGTAAGTTTTTGTATATGTGCAGACAATACCTTTATATTGTAATTTACTAATTTTTGCTATGCATCTTCTTGATGCCATTTAATGAAATTCCCTTACTTCATCAAAAAAAAAAAAAAAAATTATAAGAAAGCTAGATTATAAAGCAAATTTTTTTAATTCATTCCTATATACCAAAGGTAAATATAAAATTGTCAGGACTAAGCCCCACAATAAAGACCCTTTTTTTGGGTTAAAAGGAGCAATTATTATAAAAAGAAACTACATGTTAGGGTGCCAATTGACATTATCATTGTTTTGAGGGGTGTATATCAGATCACCCTCATTGTGACTAAAGTTGTCAATATTACAATCCAAAATTTGTCTTGATGAAACAGTTCCTGTGATGTCTGCCCAAAAAGTATGTGCAGCAAACACCGGAGGAACTGTTGTTATAAAAATATTTTAAAAAAGAGTCTTCTTGGCTCCCTCCTTGGCTAGTAGATCAGCTACTCTGTTCGTCTCCCTGTAGCTGTGCTTCACCACCACATCTCCTAGCCTTTGGACGATTGACCTGCATTCAAAGATGATACAGTCAAAAATAAGGTTACCATTGGTAAGCATTCTAATTACCTATGTGGAGTCTGTGTTGATTTCCAAGGGTAAAAGGTGCCTTTCTTCCGCTAGTTGCAGACCACTTAGATGGCAAGCAATTCTGCCTGTGTATTTGTAGTATGCTGGATACTTCCCATGTAGCCCATAATCCAATTCCCACTTGCATTTCTGAACACACCTCCCACTCCTCTCTTGTCGGGGTTCCCTAGTGCAGCTCCATTAGTATTGAGCTTGTACCAATTGGTGGGTGGTGGTGTCCATTTGACCCAAATAATTCTTTTTTTTTTGTTGGTGAACTATTTACTGAAAAGGTAATATACTCAATTGCTTTAGCTATGGCAACTTTTAAATTTACCACATCCTTTCTTTTGTTGAATAGGTTATTGTTTCTAGTGAGCCAGATTTGCCAGAAGCAGAAAGGAATTAGATCTTCCCAATTGATGAAGCTGTTGAATGGTTTATTTCTAAGAAAATCCCATATGTTTCGCCAATCTCTACTATTGAAGGATGGGACCTGACTTGGGAGGAGGTTTGTACTTTTAGAGACAAGCCTTGTCCAAAATTGTTTGCATTGGGGCAGTCATAGACTATATGAGCAGATGTTTCAATTGCCTGGTTGCTGAAGCAACATTTTGGGTCTAATTGGATCCCAATATGGTGGAGGAAGTAGCCGGTGGGGAGCCTGTCATGGGATGGGAGCCAGAAGAAGGACTTGATTTTATTAGGAACTTTAAATTTCGAGATCCACAGGTAATTGTTGCTTGTGTTTTCACAGTATTGGTATTCAAGGTTGTGAAGTAGGGAATATGCTGACTTTAGACTGAAGATCCCATTAGTGGTAGCCCCCCCAGATCATTATATCTTCTTTAATTGGGTTTGGTGTGATGAAAGTATTTTGGATTGTGTTCTTGATGCTTGAGGGTATGTCTAGTGATATAGAAGAAAAACCCCAAACCCTAGTGTTGTGGACAGATGCCACTGTGATGGCCATGTCTTCTTTGGAAAGAGGTCCCTCTATGATGGATCTGATTGATGGGAAGTTTGGGATCCAAGGATCATTAAAGAAATTAACTCTATTCTCTGAGTGTACAACCCATCTTTTGTCTTGCATACATGTTCCCACCCTTTGAGGATGCATTTCCAGATATGAGACTTTGATTTTTTTGGTGGTTGTCTCCAGTTGCAGTGTTTGGCTATGAGAGTTTTTGCCCAGAAAGAGTGGGGGTTCTGGTTGAGTCTCCATGCCATCCCTGAGTTGATTGCTTTTATTTTTCAGCTCAGCTTTCTGAATTCCCAAACCACTCTCAGCTTTTGATTTTGTGATTGTATCCCAGGATAGCAGGTGCATTTTCTTTTTTACACTGGTGGTACCCCAGATGAAATTTCTTTGGATTTTGTCGATTTCTTTGGATGTTTTGGAAGGGAGTTTAATGTATTGCATGACATGGTTAGGCATTGTGTTGAGTGATGATTTAGCCAGCATAGTTCTTCCAGCCATATTGAGCATGTTAGTTTTCCACCCAGTCAATTTTGTGTGAAGATTGTCAATGATGAATTGGAAGTCATTGTGGGTGGGTCTTTTGTGGAAAATTGGGAAACCCAGGTATTTCTCAAAGGAGGCTGATGCCTGGATGGCAAGGGTGTTTGAGATGGTTTCCATTTGGTGTGGTTGACAGTTGGCACTGAAGCAGACTTTGGATTTGCTGAGATTGATTTTCTGCCCTGAGGCCTGATTGAATTGGTTGAGAATGTTGAGGATTGTGCTGCAGTTTCCCTGATTAGCTATAGCAAACAGTGTTAGATCATCAGCAAAAAAGAGATGAGATATCTTTGGCCTAGATCTACTAATGCTAATGGGTGTCCATTCCTTGAGTTGGACACTTCTCTCGATGGACCTGGATAACTTTTCCATGCAGAGGATGAAGAGGTAAGGTGACAAGGGGTCCCCTACCTAATACCTCTTGTGGGTTTAAAGGACTTTGTCTGCTCTCCATTGACAAGGACAGACATGGATGAAGAGCTGACACAAGACATAATGAGATTGATTGTAGCCTTGGGGAAGTTGAAGACATGGAGGGTTTCTTTTATAAAGGACCATTCAAGTCTGTCAAAGGCCTTTTCCGGCTCAATCTTGAGAATCATGTTGGGTATTTTTCCTTTCATCTTCCCAAAATGGGTGATGTATTCTTGAACAATTATGGAATTATTAGAAGCTCTCCTGTTGGAGAGGAAGCTAGCATGAGAAGGGCCAATGATAATGGGCAAGAAAGGTTTGATCCTGTTCACTAGAATCTTAGTGATAGTTTTGTAAACAGTATTGCATAGGCCAATGGGCCTGAAGTTCTTGATCATTGATGCCTGGGGACATTTGGGAATGAGGCATAGAAGTGTTTCATTCATCAATGGATGCATTGTGGATGTAGAGAAGCAGTTTTTACAGAAGGAGATTACATCCTTTCCCACAATGTCCCGGTATCTTTGGTAGAAGAAGGGGTGAAGGCCATCAGGCCCTGGAGCTTTGAAAGGCTTGAAAGAGAATATGACATTCTTGATTTCACTATCTCTGAGGGGCATTGCCATAGAGCTTTTTTGGATTTCTGAAAGGGAAGGCCCCATTGGGCTCTGAGTGTTGTTGCTTCTTTGTGAGTAAGTATGGGAAGTGGAGTAGAGATCTAGAAAGAAGTTAGCTATTGAATTTTTTATTCCTTGGGGCTCATAATGCCAATGTCCTGATTCTTCCTTAAGGGAGAGGATTCTTTTCCTCCTCCTCCTATTAAGGGTTGAAGGGTGGAAGAATCTGGTGTTGGCATCACCATCAGCAAGCCAGTTAATTCTGGCTTTGAGTCCAGAACTCTTCCTCATTTTTGAGGATAGAGTCAAGCTCTTCAATAAGATTGTTTTCCAAGTTCTGGAAGAGCTAGTTTGATAGCTAGGGGATTTCTGGATCCCAGCTATCTTGGAAAGGAGATGCTTCTTTTTGTGGAAGATGTTGCCAAAGGTTGTTTTATTCCAAATGGTGACCTTTTCTTTAAATCTTGTGGTGGAAGGGATCAGGGTGAAGTGAGAAGGGAAGGAGTCCCTGATGAGGGATTGGAACATGGGGTGGCTACACCACATTGATTCGAGCCTAAAAGGCTTGGTGGTAGCCAGAGGGTGGTTATTTTTTAGCTTACCTAGCAAGGGACAATGGTCAGAGTGGGTCCTTTCTAGGTGGGTAATGCTAGCCTCTAGGTATTCATTTACCCAATGGTTATTGGCAAAACACCTATCAATCCTTTCAAGGATGAGGCAAGACCTATTCTTGTAGCGTTTGTTGGATCAAGTGTATTTGCTACCTTTGAACCCTAGGTCTACAAGTTGGCAGCTATTGACACAATCCCAAAATAGGTTGCTCCTATTTGTGTTAATGGGGTTGTCACCAAATTTGTCCCTAGCTTTTAAGACTTCATTGAAGTCTCCCCTACAAACCAACTACCATTATAATTTTTGGAGATGTCAACTAGGTTATCCCAGAGGGCCTTTCTATCCTCTAGAAAATTACTAGCATAAATTGCTAAAAATAACCAAGGGGGGTTTGAGGGGAGTACCTTGACCATAGCATGTATACCTTGTGATGTCACTGCTACCCCGTCCACTTGAAGGTATGCCTCCTTCCACATTGTAACTATGCCTCCTGAATGACCCACTGCTGGGAATTGGATGTGCATGTCACAATAGAGCTCTTCTGCCAGCTTCTTGTGGTCAGCTATTTTTGTTTCCAACAGTACTAGTAGTGGCGGCTTGTGCCTTTTGACCATCTCTAAGCAATGTCTCCCGAATTCGGCACTATTTCCCCCCTAACATTTCATATTATAAAGTTCATTTGAGGAAGAGAGGTTTGGTTGGGATTGCTCGTCGATGCTTTTTCCCTTCCCTGGGGTGGCATCTGTTCTCTTCCCCTGTTCTGTGATGGCATTGATCTCATCACTGGTGTTAGAGTCAATAGAGGTTCCAACAGGCCTTGGCTTTGATGTTGTGATGACCCGAAAGGTCATCACTTGCTTTAAATTAAAATCTGTGTTTCCGAGGCCTTGAAAACCTCGTTTAGAATCACCTCGATTTGCGTGCGCAGTCCGAGCACGTAGCCGGAAAGCTTAAATATGAAAATCTGTGAAAAATGACAAAATTTAGCTATAAAATGAGTTAATTTCACTTGGGTCAACGTTTTGGGTAAACGGACCCGGACTCGTGATTTGACGGTCCGGAGGGTCCGTAGGAAAATATGGGACTTGGGCGTATGCCCGGAATCGAATTCTGAGGTCCCGAGCCTGAGAAATGAAATTTTAAAGGAAATTGTTTTCTAAAATTATTTAAGGAAATTTGAAATGAAATTTAATTAGAACATGATGGTATCGGACCCGTATTTTGGTTCCGGCGCTCGATACATGTCTTATATATGATTTAAGACGTTCCTGTGAAATTTGGTGAAAACGGAATCCATTTGACGTGATTTGGACCTTAAATGCAAATTTGATGTTTAAAGAAGTTTTGAGAAATTTCATTGATCTTGAGGTTTAATTCGATGTTCATGATGTTATTTTGGTGATTTGAGTATACGAATAAGTCCGTAGGATATTTTTGAGGTTGTGTATATATTTGGTTTGGAACCTCGAGGGCTCGGTGAGTTTTGGATTGGCCACGGGGTGAAATTTTGGACTTAGGAAATTGCAGGCCTGCAGGCTTCGCATTTCCCAAACTTTCTTCGCAATTCCCAGATTCGCATTTCCCAAATTTCTTCGCAATTCCCAGGTTTGCATTTCCCAAACTTTTTTCGCAATTCCAAGGTTCACATTTCCCAAATTTTTTCGCAATTCCCAGGTTCGCATTTCCCAAACTTTTTTCGCAATTACCATGTTCGCAATTCCCAAACTTTTTTCGCAATTCCCAGGTTCGCAATTCCCAAACTTTTTTCGCAGTTCCCACATCTGAGACCTGCAATTTTCATATTCTCTCAAACACAAACACGCTTCGATTTTTCAAGAATTCCTTCTTCTCCAAATCAATTGTAAGTCGTTTTTAACTAACTTTCTTCAATTCTTAGCATCTTTTAACATGATTTCAACTTAAAATCAAGGATTTTCATGGGGGAAATTGGGTGTTTTGGGTAGAACCTAGGTTTTTCAAAAATTGGAGATTTGGACCTCGATTTGAGGTCCGATTTCAAAACAAATCATATATTTGAGTTCATGGGGGAATGGTGAATCGGGTTTTGGTTCGAACCTCGGGTTTTGACCATGTGGGCCCGGGGTGATTTTTGACTTTTTGGGTAAAACTTTGGAATATTCATTTTCATGCATTCAAATTGATTCATTTAGCGTTTATTGATGTAATTAAGTAACTTGTGACTAGATACGTGCGAATTGGTGGTGGAATCAAGGGGTAAAGCTATAATTGAATCGTGAATTATGTTCGAAGCATCGAGGTAAGTGTTTGGTCTAACCTTAGCTTGAGGGATTAGGAGTTAAGTCCTATTTGCTATGTGGTAATTGTTGAGTACGACGTATAGGCATGGTGACGAGTATCTATACGTTGGTGTCTAGTATGCCCGTGGGTCTTATATTGTGATTTTCATGACTTTGTTGTATCTTTCATGTCTTGGTGATGGTTTCTACATGTTGTGTAAAGTTTGTGGAAGGAATTGTGACCTATGAACATTTAAGGAGTGTTGGCTCAAGTTGAGTAACGAATTGTGAAAGTCTAAGTGATAATTGAATCTCTAAAGCATTGGCTCGAGTTACGAAGTGAATTGTGAAGTAAAAGTGAGAAAGAAAAGAAGTTATTATGTGACACCCTTGCCGGACTATTGTTGATTTATTTGTTATCTCCCTTGCCGGGATGTTGATATTACTGATGTTATTCCCTTGCCGGGACTTATTTGTCGAATTGTTTCTCCCTTGCCAGGGTCTTTACTACAATTTCATTTATTCCCTTGCCTTATTGTTTGTGATTGTTGTTTGGGTGAGGAAGAGAGTTAAAGCACGAAGGGTGATGTCGTGCATTGTTTGTTTTGTAAGGAAAGAGTGTAAAGCACGAAGGGTGATGCCTTGCCGCACGATGTACCATTCCGTGCCTATTATATTGATTTCATGGTGAGGAAAGAGTGTAAAGCACGAAGAGTGATGCCGTGCCGCACGATGTACCATTCCGTGCCTATTATATTGATTCTTATGGTGAGGACGAGAGTAAAAGCACGAAGGGTGATGCCGTGCACTTGTCCTTGATTTTCCTGATTCTTGGTGATAATTGAGTTATGATGTCCTTTACGTTTATTTACTAATTTTCTGTTGTTACTTTCCTTTATTTCGAGGTTACAGATTCCCTTACCTTATTTGCCTTGTGATTGTTGTTTGGGTGAGGAAGAGCGTAAAGCACGAAGGGTGATGCCGTGTATTGTTTTGGTGAGAGAGAGTACAAGCACGGAGGGTGATGCCGTGCACTTGTCTTTGATTTTCCTAATTTCTATTGATAGCTGTGTTACGGTTTCCCTACACTAAATTGCTGGTTTCCTGTTGATACTTGTTGTACCCCGCAGCATGATTTCCCCTTCCTATTTTCAATTAAACTGTGGTGATCCTCATATTTATTTGTTGCTCTTCTGTTACTATCCGGTGTTTCCCCGCAGCATGTTTTCCCCCTCCCATACTTGACTGTATATGATTGTTTCTTTCTGTACTTCTTTTCTGCTGTATATAGTTAAATTGCACAGGTTTATTTGGTGGTCTGGTCCTATCCTCGTCACTACTTCGCCGAGGTTAGGCTAGGCACTTGCCAGCACATGGGGTCGGTTGTGCTGATACTACACTCTGCACTCTTTTGTGCAGACCCTAGTGTTGTAGACTTCAGACCGCAGTGGGATTGCTGATTCTTGCTCATCAGGCGACCCGAGGTAGTCCTGCAGGCGTCCGCAGGCCTTGACGTCTCTCCTTCTATCTACTATTACTGTTTCTTTCATGCATTTCCAGAGATAGTGTTGTATTTATTTCTTTCAGACCTTTAATTGTAGTATTCTTAGACCGTCTGTGAAACTGTGACACAGACCGGTGATACATCAGCTACGTCTTCGGAGGCTTTGTGGAGGTTGGGTAAGTTTCACCAAGCTCTTCACTACTACTTTCAGCGGTGCATCTACTGAGGATCCCCAGGATTATCTAGGCAGCTGTCACAAGGTTCCCAGGAATATGGGGATAGTTGAGACCAATGGGGTCGATTTTGTCACTTTTCGTTTGTCTAGATCCCCCAAGACTTGATGGAGGGATTATTGTTTGGCCAGACCAGCCGGATCGCCAGCTTCGACTTGGGAGCAGTTCACGCAGCTATTTCTGGAGAATTTTCTCCACATCACTCAGAGAGAGGTATTAGAGGTGGAGGTAGAGATGCTAGAGGTGGAGGTAAAGGTATTAGAGGTGGAGGTGCAGGTATTGTTCTGGTTTGTGGTAGAGAAGCTTCGGTTTTATTTTGTGCCGTATCTGGTCGTGCCTAGTGATTCTTTGAGTGCCCCTATTTATGTGTCTACGCCGGTGGGTGATTCTATTGTGGTGGATCGCGTCCATTGTTCATGTATAGTGGTTATTGGAGGTCTTTAGACACGTGTAGATTTGCTTCTTCTGGACATGGATGATTTTGGTGTTATATTGCTGATGGACGGGTTATCACCTTACCACGCTATCTTGGACTGTCACGCCAAGACTGTGACCTTAGCTTTACCGGGTTTGCCTCATTTAGAGTGGAGAGAGACTCCTGGTCATTCTACCCGTAGTGTTATCTCTTATGTGAAGGCTCGACGTATGGTCGAGAAGGGGTGTTTGGCCTATTTGGCATATGTTCGTGATTCTAGTGCTGAGGTTCCTTCCATAAATTCTGTGCCCGTTGTTCGTGAGTTTCCTGAGGTTTTCCCTTCAGACCTGCCGGGTATGCCACCCGATAGGGATATTGACTTTTGCATTGATTTGGCTCCGGGCACTCAGCCCATTTCTATCCCGCCGTATCATATGGCCCCGCCTGAGTTGAAAGAGTTGAAGGAGCAGTTGCAAGACTTGCTTGAGAAGGGTTTCATTAGACCCAGTGTTTCGCCTTGGGGTGTGCCAGTGTTGTTTGTTAAAAATAAGGATGGGTCGATGTAAATGTGTATTGACTACGGGCAGTTGAACAAGGTTACAATCAAGAATAAGTATCCATTGCCGAGGATTGATGATTTGTTTGATCAGCTTCAGGGTGCCAAGGTATTTTCGAAGATTGACTTGAGATCTGGCTACCATCAGTTGAGGATTAGGGCATCCGATGTCCCTAAGACAACTTTCCGCACTCGGTACGGGCATTATGAGTTCTTGGTGATGTCATTCGGGTTGACAAATGCCCCGGCAACTCTTATGGATTTGATGAACCGAGTGTTCAGGTCTTATTTGGATTCGTTCATGATAGTCTTCATGATGATATTTTGATATATTCCCGCAGCAGGGAGGAGCACGAGCAACATCTTAGAGTGGTTCTTCAGACTTTGAGGGATAGTCAGTTGTACGCCAAGTTTTCAAAGTGTGAGTTCTGGTTGAGTTCAGTTGCATTCCTGGGTCATGTTGTGTCAGCAGAGGGTATTCAGGTTGATCCGAAGAAGATTGAGGCAGTCAAGAACTAGCCTAGACCAGCATCAGCTACAGAGATTCGGAGTTTCTTGGGATTGGCAGGCTACTATCGTCGGTTCGTGGAGGGGTTTTTATCTATCACAGCCCCGATGACCAGGTTGACCCAGAAGGTTGCCCAGTTCAGGTGGTCGGACGAGTGTGAGGCGAGCTTTCAGAAGCTCAAGACAGCTCTGACTACGGCACCGGTGTTGGTTTTGCCCACAGGTTCCGGGCCTTATACAGTTTATTGTGATACATCCCGTATTGGACTTGGTGCAGTGTTGATGCAGGATGGCAAGGTCATTGCCTATGCTTCGCGGCAGTTGAAGATTCATGAGAAGAACTATTCGGTTCATGATTTGGAGTTGGCAGCCATTGTTCACGCGTTGAAGATTTGGAGGCATTATCTGTATGGCGTGGCATGTGAGGTGTTCACGGATCACAAGAGTCTGCATTATTAGTTCAAGCAAAAATGAGTTAAATTTGAGGCAGAGGAGGTGGTTGGAGTTGTTGAAAGATTATGATATCACCATCTTATATCATTCGGGAAAGGACAATGTGGTGGCCGATGCTTTGAGTAGGAAGTCAGCCAGTAGGGGCAGTCTTGCTTATATTCCGGTCGGTGAGAGACCACCTGCTTTGGATGTTCAGGCTTTGGCCAATCAGTTCGTGAGGTTGGATATTTCTGAGCCCAGCTGTGCGTTAGAGGCACGGGTATGATGATCCCCGAGTGGAAGTGGGAGCGTATCACTATGGACTTTGTTACTGGACTCCCACGGACTCAGAAGAAGTTCGATGCAGTGTGGGTCCTTGTTGATAGGCTGACCAAGTCAGCGCATTTCATTCCTTTGGCAGTCTCCTATTCTTCCGAGAGGTTAGCTGAGATCTATATCCGGGGGATTGTTCGTCTTCATGGTGTGCCCATGTCTATCAATTCGGATCAAGGTACGCAGTTACCTCACATTTCTAGAGAGCAGTTCAGCGAGAGTTTGGTACATGGGTTGAGTTGAGCACAACGTTTCATCCCCAAATGGACGGACAGTCCGAGCGGACTATTCAGATTTTGGAGGATATGCTCCGAGCTTTTGTCATTGACTTTGGAGGTTCGTGGGATCAGTTTTTGCCTTTAGCAAAGTTTGCCTACAACAACAGCTACCAGTCGAGCATTCAGATAGCTCCTTATGAGGCTTTATATGGTAGACGGTGTCGGTCTCCGGTTGGGTGGTTTGAGCCGGGAGAGGCTCGGTTGTTGGGTACGGATCTGGTTCAGGAGGCCTTGGACAAGGTTAGGATTATTCAGGATAGGCTTCGTACAGCTCAGTCCAGGCAAAAGAGTTATGCAGACCGCAAGGTTTGAGATGTGGATTTTATGGTCGGTGAGCGGGTATTGCTCCGAGTGTCGCCTATGAAGGGCGTGATGAGATTTGGGAAGAAGGGCAAGCTTAGCCCTAGGTTCTGTGACGACCCAAAGGGGGTCATCACTTGTTTTCTTACCCATTCTGTACTTCCGAGGCCTTGAAAACCAAATCTGGGGTTGCCTCGATTTGCGTGTGCAGTCCGGGCGCGTAGCCGGGAAGCTTAGATATGAATTCTGTGAGAAAAATGCTAAATTTTGATATTAAGTAGAATAAATTTGACTCCGGTCAACTTTTTGGGCAAACGGACCCGGACCCGAGATTTTACGGTCCCCGAAGGTCCGTAGGAAAATATAGGACTTGGGCATATGCCCGGAATCGAATTCCGAGGTCCCAAGTTCGAGAAATAAATTTTAATTGTTTTCTGAAAATAATTAAGGAAATTGGAAATGAAATTTGATTAAAAGACTATGGTATCGGCCCCGTATTTTGGTTCCGGTGCCCAGTACAAGTCTTATATATGGTTTAAGCGCTTTCTGCAAAGTTTGGTTGAAAACGGACGTCGTTTGACGTGTTTCGGACTTAAAATGGAAATTTGATGTTTTATGAAAACTTGGAAGAAATTATGAATTTTGAGGCTTAATCCAATGTATATGATGTTATTTTGGCGATTTGATCGCGCGAGTAAGCCCGTAGGATGTTTTTGAGGTTGTGTGCATATTTGGTTTGGAGCCCCGAGGGCTCGGGTGAGTTTTGGATAGGTGTCGGAGTGCATTTTGAATTTGGAAAAAAAAATCTGGTCTTCGGTCCTGGTATCTTCGCATTTGCGAAGACAGTTCTCGCAAATGCGAGCTCGCAAATGCGAGCCCTTGATTGCAAATGCGAGGGAGGGGGCACTGTGCTTAGTTCGCAAATGCGACCAGGAGGTTCGCAAATGCGATCCTGGTCTTTTCGCAAATGCGATGTTTTCAGTCGCAAATGCGAGACCCTCCCATTTGGCCTGAGTTCGCAAATGCGAACATTTTTCTCGCATTTCCCATACCTGCTGGGTTCGCAATTGCTAACCCAGTTTCACAAATCCCATATCTGAGACCCAGCTATTTATATACTTAACCGATTTTGAACTTCATTTTTCACATTTTCTCAAACACAAACACCCATAGGCGATTTTCCAAGAAATCTTTCTTCTCCAAATCAATTGTAAGTTAATTTCTACTCAATTCCTTCAATCATTAACATCATTTAACATGTTTTCAACCTAAAATCAAGGATTTTCATGGGTGAAATTGGGGGTTTTGGGTAGAACTTAGGTTTTTCTAAAATTAGGGATTTGAACCTCAATTTGAGGTCCGATTTCAAAACAAATCATATATTTGGGTTCGTGGGGGAATGGGTAACCGGGTTTTGGTTCCAACCTCGGGTTTTGACCACGTTGGCCTGAGGGACGTTTTGGTCATTTTACCTAAACTTGCGTCTTAGCTGTAAATTAAATAGTAGAATTAGTTGCTTGAGATGTTATTTACGAGATGTAATTGAAATGAATAGATTTGAGACATTTGGAGTTGGATACTCGTGGCAAAAGTGTGGTTCCTAGTTGATTTTTGAGCCGGTTCGAGGTAAGTGGCTTGTCTAACCTTGTGTGGGGGACCTCTTCCCCTTAGGACATGATATTTGATATTTGAAAGCCTCGTACGTGAGGTGACGAGCGCGTACTTGAGCTAATTGTTGGAAATCCGTTTTACTTGAAGTATTTAAATTGAGTTCATCTTGCTTATCTGTTTATTTGAATTGCAAGTTTATCCTATGCTAGTTTAGAGAAGCATGTTTATTTGACTTACTTGCTTAAGTGCTTAAACGGTCTTGTTTGTACTACGTGAAGCATGTTAGGATAGGATTTCTATTACCCTTTCTTAGTTTAGCATTTATTCTAATGTTTTGGACTGTTATTGTGTGCTTTAAATTGGGACTACGGGACGACATCCCGGGAGATCCCCCTATACTTGTTATGTTCTGGACTAAGGTGCGGGATACCAAGAGATCCCTGGCACATGTAAATGTAAGATTTGAGGATACCAAGAGATCCTCGGGATACCAAGAGATCCCTCGTGTATATGATGAGGATACCAAGAGATCCCTAGTGTATATGATGAGGATACCAAGAGATCCCTAGTGTATATGATGAGGATACCAAGAGATCCCTAGTGTATATGATGAGGATACCAAGAGATCCTCGGGATACCAAGAGATCCCCGGCTATTACTCCCTGTTGTGAGCAGTATTCCTTATATTGTTTTGTTTCTGCTTCCTATTACTGTTTCCCTTATTTATCCTGTTTAGATTCTCGCTGTAGACTTTATCTCTACTATTTTCCTTATCCTATCATATATTGTGTTTTATCTCAGTAGGGCCCTGAACTTTCTCGTCACTACCCAACCGAGGTTAGGCTTGGCACTTAGTGAGTACCGCTGTGGTGTACTCATGCCCTTTCTGCGCATGTTTTTCATGTGCAGATCCAGGTACCTCCACTCAGGCGCACTATCCTTGAGGCGAGGAGAGCTACAGAGACTTCGAGGTATATCTGCAGCGTCCGCAGACCGAAGAGTCTCCTTCTTTACTCTATCTGTAGTATTTAGCCTTCTTTCGTACTTTTGCTTTAGACATTCTGGAGTTAGAGCCGTATATTACTTTTCGTTAGCCTTGTGTTCCCGTGAGTTTCCGGGTTCTGGGGTGATATTGTAGACTTCCGCATTTGAGTTGTATATGCCGAGCGGCATTTATATACAGTTTTCTTTTAGTTGTTCAGTTTTAATTAATTATTCCACAAGCGATGTTATTTTTCCTCATTGTTAGGCTTACCTAGTTATAGGGACTAAGTGCCATCACGACATGTTCACGGAGGGCGAACTGGGGTCGTTACAAGTTGGTATCAGAGCTCTAGGTTCGTAGGAGTCACGGAACACAGGCCGGTTTATTAGAGTCTCGCTGATCGGTACAGAGACGTCTGTACTTATCTACGAGAGGCTATGTAATCGTTAGGAAAATTTCACTTCATTTGATTCCCTGTCGTGCGAGATTTTTGACATCACAATCCTAGTCTTCTGCCTTCTATTCTCTCACGGATGGTGAGGACACGTGCTACTCGAGAAAGATGACCTTCGGAAAGGTTTAAAGTTAGCAGCAAATGTGGGTTCAAGTGCCACGAAGATAGATTCTATTTAAGGCAGCGGCTGAGCAGCAAAGGATGAGGAAAGACACGTGGGAAGTGTCAGGCGGTGGCTAAAATTTCTAGGAGGCCGAGTATAAGAGGCCAAGGGCCGAGTAGTCGATTTAGGGGATGAGTCCCTCCAAAGTGGGAGAGTGGCGGAGTTGCATATGGGCTTTGCAGTGGGATGACCAGGTACCTTAAGGAGAGTTTGGAGTGATCTGAGAATATTAGTGATTGGTGATTTGGGGTCTACGGATTTAATTAGAAGTATGAGCTTTTATGCGGCGGGAGATTTGATATAACGGGAAGGAGCTTCTTGAATGAAGAGGGATGCAACATAACTTTGAATTGGAAGAATATTGCCGCACATTTAATTGATGTCCACGAGGGGTGAATGGACTTGTGCAGCTGAAGAGTGAGCTCGGACTCAGGATGAGTTATTGATGTCGTGGTGATTGTACCCCGTGCAGTAGCGTTGGAAGATGCCGGGGAGTGATTTCTACAGGTAGGTTATTCCTGTGAGCAGGTTAGCAGCCGCGTGGTTGGCGAGGCTTCTGCGAAGAATTATGTTGGTTATACAGCAAAGGGATCGGTCGTGCGAATATTGTTAATGATTCAGAGTATAAAAAAAAGGGGGTTTCAACAGTGAGATATCGAGAATTTTGGTGGTTGATTGCGCAAGGTTATGTCACTAAGAGATTAAGAATCCCGGTGAACTCCAGAGTTGTGTAATAGTGGCTTCAAGCTAAGTGGGAGAGTCCCACCGCCTATGATTGGGTTGCATGGTTAACCACTTGCGAGGTTTTCAGGTTGTTAGCATATTTCTGGGTTATTCGGCTACGGGAAAAGAACATAAGTGGTAATTTGAGCAAAGGAATTGTTAAAGGGTGCTATGGTTGGCCTTATTGGCTCATGTTCAGACTTGGGGAAGGATTCGGGACTTATGCCTTGTATGGATGCGAGTTTCGAGGGGAGTGATTCCGCTGGGTGCCTCGTCGAGAGGATATTCATGTGTTGTAAGATTTATGGAGTTGATTATATTCGGGACCAAGTCAGAGCGAGTTGCTCTCAGCAACGGTCCTAATGTATTCAAAAAGAGGTAAAGCGTGGTGCCTAATGATTTCGAGCCTATAAGTGCAGTTAAGAATCAAGCTTTTATAGCATGCTTATGAGTGGAGGCCCAGAATGTTCTATGGTGTTTTGACTTGCGGTGTAGCACTTGAGAGAAAGATGAGAAAGGACTTCGGATTCGTAGAAGGATTAGCGGAATGGGCATGTCAGTTGAGGGTGCGAATGTGCGCACAAGGAAGGTATGAAATGGTTCGTGGGATTTGAGACAGCATGATCTCGCGGTTCCAGGTCACTCGGGGTGAGTGCGGAGGGAGTGTGTTATGTGTTGAAAGAAGTTATTGTTATTACTAAGGCAATCAGGGTAAATCGAAGGAAGATATATTGGTTAACCATAGTTGAGTTGGCGTATTGGTGGTAGAGGTCAGTTCCTTCAGCGTGATCAAGTTATGCATGTGATTTGTGGCGGTACGTGTGAAGTTTGTCGGTCGCCGAAATTAATGTTGTTCAGAAGCATTCTTCTGATATGGCCTGTTATGTGTAGGCAAATCCTGGAATGGCCATGGTGGCTTAGTCCACTACTTGGAGGTTTGCACATTCTACGATTATGAGAATTCACCTAAGTGTTGCTATGGTTCTCCTGAAGTGAGTTGAGTGAAAAGCCTTTATGTACTGAAGTGTTAGCCTAATAGTGGTTCCGAAGCTATGATGAAAAGCGTGTTCTATCGTATGTTGGCATGTTAGGTGCGGTGAGTGGTATGGAATTCGAAGTAAAGATCAAGGTAACAGCTCGGTGTGGACAAAGATGTCACGAGCTCGGATGAGCAGGAAAGGAGTTTCGATGTTTGAGGTAAGTTGGATTTGTCATCAACGTCACCTGAGATCGGTGTTTGGTAAAAAGGGCTTTCATCCTGGTTAATGATTCTTGATCGCTTTTCAGCGTTAGTGCGGCCGGTGGTTTGGAGGTACGACCCAGTTATTTGTTATGGTAGGATATAGGAGTGTGTCCCACAGGAAGATTGTATAAGTGTGGCAGGTAGTCACTGGGTTGATTAAAGACTTAAACCAAGTATGGAGGTTGTGATGATATAGTTGATTTGAGAATATATGCCTGGAGGGCACTCAGTTTATTGAGTTGTGGACTGCAGAGGATTACTCCTGAGTGATGGTTGTTCTTGTGTGTTATGAGAAAAGGGAAGTTATTATGGACCTTTAAAGGGTTATTAGCCTAGTTGCTGCAATTAGAAATTGGCTTGAGGTCAGTGGATTGATTTAAATGTGAACAGGGGCTTATATCAGGCCAGATGTGTTCATCTCAGCAATACGCTCCTTATGGAAGGGAGTCGGGGTGTTATTTCGCTGTCAGCTATTTCATGTAATGATGTATTGGGTCGTGCGAGTTGTGAGAGGGCTTGGTGAATTTCTTATGTGTTGAGGTTCCGCATAGAGATGAGGCTATATGAGCAGGATGGCTCTTGAGATTTCAGATCATATATCGCACTTCAGTTGTGCTTGAGTTTGTGGATTTATAGTGTTATATGTCTCCCCAGGGAATGGTATTATACACTTAGCGTGTTTATGACTGATATTCAGTATTTTGTTGTAATGAGCAATTTAGCTCGATGTACATCTCCTTATGTGAGTTCCACGTGTGGATCGGGTGGCACGCCGCCATGGGTATGTTATTTGGATCGGGTGGCACGCCGCCATGGTTATGTTATGTGGATCGGGTGGCACGCCGCCATGGTTATGATTGCTCGGATCGGGTTGCACGCCGCAACAGTGTGATGTTCAGTACAGCTTCCCATATCTGTTTATTGTGTTCTGTTTCTTATTTTCTGGAGGAAGCTCATATTAGCTGTGCGCACGCGTCGCATGTATGATTCGCGAGCGGGGTAATTGAAATTTCTTTTCAGAATTCTTTTCCTTTTTGTATCGCATTCTAATTGGTAGCCTATTGGCACATTATGGCATCATATGAGACTTTTGGTCATGTCGGGGTGACTTATTGCCTGAGCAGCTCGTACTGGGTGAGACTAGACTGTTGGATTCAGGATCAGTGCAATCTGATTACGTGAAATATATTAAGGAGCAAAGATCATTATTTGGTTCAGAATGAGGTAATGGTTCTTGTCAGAAGTATAGACTCAATGATTGGTTGACTCGACAGTCGATTATGAATTTCTGCACATCTCTTCCATCGTGACGGCATTGTAAGAGTTAGAGTAACACCTGTGTATGTCATGGAGTGCAATGGGAGCATCAGATTCGTGGGATTTTGGCTAAGTCAATCAGAAAATATTATTGTGGTCCGGTGAGTAAAGTGATGCGAGGTGTGAATTCAGCAAAGTTATGCAGCCATGTTTGGGTACAGCGTGTAGCGATTGATATGGTGATCTTATGTTGGAAACAGGTCGGGCATAGAATTCCGGATGTTGGAATTGGGCTCTAAGGCTTATTTGCTTGAATAAAAAGGAATATCTTCAGAATTGATCGAGCTGATGTGCTCAACTGAGTTGTAGTAGCACGAAGGTGCATGAAAAGTTAAACAGTGATTCCAGACTACTTCAGTGTAGTTCTCAGCACGTTCGAGGACGAACGTATGTTTAAGTGGGAGAGAATGTAATGACCCGACCGGTCGTTTTGAGCTCTAGCGCATTGTTCAGCAGTCTGAGACCATGATCAGCTTCACTTCAAGTATTATGACTTGTACGCGTGGTCAGAATTAAGTTTCGGGAAGTTCAGAGTTGATTTGGAAAGAGAATTTCTCATTTCAGAAGCTTAAAGTTGAAAGAATTAACTAGGATTGGAATTTTGAGTAAACGACCTCAGAATCGGGATCTGAAGGTTCTAGCAGGTTCGTATGATGATTTCGGACTCGGGCGTATGCCCGGATCGGGTTTTGGGTGACCTGGGAGCGTTTTGGCGCATATTTTGGAAAGTAGCATTTTGAAAGAAATTTCATAAGTTTTGATTGAAGTGCGTTTCAGTGATTTCGATGTCTGTTTGGCATTCCGAGTCTGATATGCGGAGTCGTTATCCTCACCTTTTTCCCGACTCAGGTACTTCCTTCTTTTGTCCGTTCGAGGATGAACGGTAGTTTTAGTGGTGGAGGATGTGACGATCCAAAGGGGTCATCACTTGTTTTCTTACCCATTCTGCACTTGCGAGGCCTTGAAAACCTCATCTAGGGTTGCCTCGATTTGCATGCGCAGTCCGGGCGTGTAGCCGGAAAGCTTAAATGTGAATTCTGTGAGAAAAATGCTAAATTTTGATATTAAATTGAATAAAATTGACTTCGGTCAACATTTTTGGGTAAACGGACCCGGACCCGTGATTTGACGGTCCCGGAGGGTCCGTAGGAAAATATGGGACTTGGGCGTATGCCCGGAATCGAATTCCGAGGTCCCAAGTCCGAGAAATGAATTTTTGTGCGAAATTGTTTTCTAGAAATAACTAAGGAAATTGGAAATAAAATTTGATTAGAAGATTATGGTATCGGGCCCGTATTTTAGTTCCGGCGCCCGGTACAAGTCTTATATATGATTTAAGCACTTTCTGTAAAGTTTGGTTGAAAACGGACGTCGTTTGACGTGTTTTGGACTTAAAATGGGAATTTGATGTTTTATGAAAATTTGGAAGAAATAATGAGTTTTGAGGCTTGATTCGATGTATTTGATGTTATTTTGGCGATTTGATCGCACGGATAAGTCCGTAGGATGTTTTTGAGGTTGTGTGCATATTTGGTTTGGAGCCCCGAGGGCTCGGGTGAGTTTTGGATAGGTGTCGGATTGCATTTTTGAACCTTGTAAAATCTGGTATGTTTCCTTCTGTGATCTTGGCATTTGCGAAGATATGCCTCGCAACTGCGAGCTCGCAAATGCGAGCATTTTCATCGCAATTGCGAAGCCTTGGGCCTGGGCATACGATCGCAAATGCGAATGAGCGATTTCTGGGCATGATCGCAAATGCGTTCCTTGTGCTCGCAAATGGGAAAGTAGGCCGATCGCAAATGCGATCTTTATGTTCGCAAATGCAAAATCTGGCAAAATAGTAAGGGTTCGCAAATGCTAACCCAGCTTCGCATTTCCCACATTTGGTCGGGGTTCGCAATTGCGAACCCCAGTTCGCAATTCCCATATCTGAGGCCCAGCAAATTTCATACTTAGTCGAATTTTCACTATTTTTCACCGTTCTTTCAAGACCCAAACCCCATAGGCGATTTTTCAAGGACAAAACTTCTTCCAAATCACTTGTAAGTCGATTTTTACTTAATTCTTTCAATCATTTACATCATTTAACATGTTTTCCACTTAAAATCAAGGAATTTCATGGGTGAAATTGGGGGTTTGGGGTAGAACCTAGGTTTTTCTAAAATTGGGGATTTGGACCTCAATTTGAGGTCCGATTTCAAAACAAATCATATATTTGGGTTCATGGGGGAATAGGTAACCGGATTTTGGTTCGAACCTCGGGTTTTGACCACGTTGGCCTGAGGGGCATTTTGGTTATTTTACCTAAATTCGCGTCTTAGCTTTAAATTAAATAGTAGAATTAGTTGCTTGAGATGTTATTTACGAGATATAATTGAAATGAATAGATTACGCCATTTGGAGTCAGATACTCGTGGCAAAAGTGTGGTTTCAAGTTGAATTTGGAGCCGGTTTGAGGTAAGTGGCTTGTCTAACCTTATGTGGGGGACTTCTTCCCCTTAGGACATGATAATTGATATTTGAATGCCTCGTACGTGAGGTAACGAGCGCGTACTTGAGCTAATTGTTGGAAATCTATTTTTACTTGAAGTATTTAAATTGAGTTTTCTTGCTTATCTGTTTATTTTAAATTGCAAGTTTATCCTATGCTAGTCTAGAGGAACATGTTTATTTGACTTATTTGTCTAAGTGCTTAAACTGTCTTTTTTGTACTCCGTGCAGTATGTTAGGCTAGGATTTTCTATCACTTGTTCTGAGTTTAGCATTTATCCTTATGTTTGGGCTGTTATTGTGTGTTTTTAAATTGGGACTACGGGAAGGCATCCTGGGAGATCCCCCTGCACTTGATATGTTCTGGACTGAAGGTGCGGGATACCAAGAAATCCCTGGCACATGTTATTACATGTTTTGAGGATACCAAGAGATCCTCGGGATACCAAGAGATCCCTCGTGTGTATGATGAGGATACCAAGAGATCCTCGGGATACCAAGAGATCCCTCGTGTATATGATGAGGATACCAAGAGATCCTCGGGATACCAAGAGATCCCCGGTCGTTGTTCCTGTTGTGAGTAGTATTTACTGGTATTGTCCTGTTTCTGCTTTCTATTACGGTTTCCTTATTTATCCTGTTAAGATTCTCGATGTAGACTTTATTTATTCTGTTTTTCCTCATCTTATTATATATTATGTTATATCTCAGTAGGGCCCTGACCTTTCCTCGTCACTACCCAACCGAGGTTAGGCTTGGCACTTACTGAGTACCGTTGTGGTGTACTCATGCCCTTCCTGCGCATGTTTTTCATGTGCAGATCCAGGTACTTCATCTCAGGCGCACTATCCTTGAGGCAGGGAGGGCTACGGAGTCTTCGAGGTACATCTGCAGCGTCCGCAGACCGAAGAGTCTCCTTCCTTACTCTATCTGTAGTATTTAGTCTTCTTCGAACTTTTGTTTTAGGCATTATGAAGTTAAAGCCGTATATTACCTTTCGTTAGCTTGTGTTCCCGTGAGTTTTTGGGTTTTGGGGTGATATCGTAGACTTCCGCGTTATTGAGTAATATATGCCGAGCGGCATCTTTTATGCAGGTTTCTTTTAGTTGTTCAGTTTTAATTAATTGTTCCGCAAGCTATGTTATTTTCCGCTTTGTTCGGCTTACCTAGTTATAGGAACTAGGTGCCATCACAACATGTTCACGGAGGGCAAACTGGGATCGTGACAGTTGGTATCAGAGCTCTAGGTTCGTAGGAGTCACGGAACACAGGCCGGTTTATTAGAGTCTCGCTGATCGGTACGGAGACGTCTGTACTTATCTACGAGAGGCTATGTAACCGTTAGGAAAAATTTCACTTCATTTGATTCCCTGTCGTGCGAGATTTTTGACATCACAATCCTAAACTTCTGCCTTCTATTCTCTCACGGATGGTGAGGACACGTGCTACTCGAGAAAGATGACCTTCGAAAAGGTTTAAAGTTAGCAGCAATTGTGGGTTCAAGTGCCACGATGATAGATTCTATTTAAGGTAGCGGCTGAGCAGTAAAGGATGAGGAAAGACACGTGGGAAGTGTCAGGCGGTGGCAAAAAAAATTTCTAGGAGGCCGAGTATAAGAGGCCAAGGGCCGAGTAGTCGATTAAGGGGATGAGTTTCACCAAAGTGGGAGAGTGGCGGAGTTGCATATGGGCTTTGCAGTGGGATGACCACGTACCTTAAGGAGAGTTTGGAGTGATCTGAGGATATTAGTGATTGGTGATTTGGGGTCTACGTATTTAATTAGAAGTATGAGCTATTATGCGGTGGGAGATTTGATATTACGGGAAGGAGCTTCTTGAATGAAGAAGGATACAACATAACTTTGAATTGGAAGAATATTTCCGCACATTTAATTGATGTCCACGAGGGGTGAATGGACTTGTGCAGCTGGAGAGTGAGCTTGGACTCCGGATGAGTTATTGATGTCGTGGTGATTGTACCCCGTGCAGCAGCGTTGGAAGATGCCGGGGAGTGATTTCTACAGTGGGTTATTCTTGTGAGCAGGTTAGCGGTCGCGTGGTTGGCGAGGCTTCTGCGAAGAATTCTATTGGTTATACAGCGAAGGGATCGGTCGTGCGAATGTTGTTAATGATTTCGAGTATAAAGAAAAAGGGGTTCTACAGTAAGATATCGAGAATTTTGGTTGTTGATTGCACAAGGTTATGTCAATAAGAGATTAAGAATCCTGGTGAACTCCAGAGTTGTGTAATAGTGGTTCCAAGCTAAGTGGGAGAGTCCCACCGCCTATGATTGGGTGGCATGGTTAACCACTTGCGAGGTTTTCAGGTTCTTAGCATATTTCTGGGTTATTCGGCTACGGGAAAAGAACATAAGTGGTAATTTGAGCAAAGGAATTGTTAAAGGGTGCTATGGTTGGCCTTATTGGCTCATGTTCAGACTTGGAGAAGGATTCGGGACTTATGCCTTCTATGGATGCGGGTTTCGAGGGGAGTGATTCCGCCGGGTGCCTCGTCGAGAGGATATTCATGTGTTATAAGATTTGTGGAGTTGATTATATTCGGGACCAAGTCAGAGCGGGCGGCTCTCAGCAACGGTCCTAGTGGATTCAAAGAGAGGTAAAGCATGGTGCCTAATGATTTCGAGCCTATAAGTACAGTTAAGAATCAAGCTTTTGCAGCATGCTTATGAGTGGAGACCCAGAATGTCCTATGATGTTTTGACTTGCGGTGTAGCACTTGAGAGAAAGATGAGAAAGGACTTCGGACTCGTAGAAGGATTAGCAGAATGGGCATGTCAGTTGAGGGTGCGAATGTGCGCACAAGGAAGGTATGAAATGGTTCATGGGATTTGAGACAGCATGGTCTCGCGGTTCCAGGTCACTCGGGGTGAGTGCGGATGGAGTGTGTTATGTGTTGAAAGGAGTTATTATTATTACTAAGGCAATCGGGGTAAATCGAAGGAAGATATATTGGTTAACCATAGTTGAGTTGGCGTATTGGTGGTAGAGGTCAGTTCCTTCAGCATGATCAAGTTATGCGTGTGATTTGTGGCGGTACGTGTGAGGCTTGTCGATCGCCAAATTAATGTTGTTCAGAAGCATTCTTCTGATATGGCCTGTTATGTGTAGGCGAATCCTGGAATGGCCATGGTGGCTTAGGCCACTACTTGGAGATTTACATATTCTANCAGTATGTTGGAAGGATAATGTCGATGTTCGGCTCAGAAATTTGCTATGGTCCTTGCCAAAAGAGAAGTGGCTTCATGAATGGTTGATCTGAGAAATGGTTATGGTTTATTGCGTGTTTCATTTATCATTGGCAGTGCATGAAAGTGTTGGAATGAGGCCTTAGTTGATAAGAGGTTTTCTATCGGTATTCGGTTGTTGTGTGCAGCTGCTCTGATTAGAAGTTATCGCTACAAGCGTTTGAGTTATGTGGTACGTCATGTAATTGCACCTGAGGTTGCAGGTATGGGTTATTACAGCTTGTTCGGGCTTATTCTGATTGCATTGATGATTTCATAAGTGGAAATGCGGTTCTATGGTTTATGGGCTAGATTGGATTATGAAATTTCAGTTTCCATGTGTTATCAGACCTATATGAGATAGGGTGACGTGGGATCACCCCCGGGTATATGCGTGGTAAGGTTATTCGGCAATTGGTTGGCTTTTGGAACAACTCTGGGCACGTTTGAGGACGAACGTATGTTTAAGTGGGGGAGGATGTAACGACCCGATCGGTCGTTTTGAGCTTTTGCACTTTGCTCGCCAGTTCTCGGGCATGACTTGCCCCGTGTAGTATATTATGACTTATGTAGATCGTTGGTTTTGGTTTTCATGGTGATTAGAATGAATTTGTAAGAACAGTTCTCAGTTTGAAGCTTGAAATTTGAATGGTTTGACCAAGATTTGACTTGTTAGTATATGATCTCGGATAGGAATTTTTATGATTTGGTTAGCTCCGTTAGGTGATTTGGGATTTATGAGCGTGATCGGAATGTGTTTTGGAGATCCGGAGTAGATTTAGGCTTGAATTGGCAAAATTGAGTTTTTGGCATTTTTCGGTTGATAGGTGAGATTTTGATATAGGGGTCGGAATGGAATTCCGAGAGTTGCAGTAGTTCCGTTGTGTCATTTGGGATGTGTGTGCAAAATTTCAGGTCATTCGGACGTGGTTTGGTTGGGCTTTTTATCAAAAGCGTAATTTATAAGATTTTGAAATTCTTAGGCTTGAATCCGATGCGAATTTGGTGTTGTGATGTTGTTTTGAGCGTTTCGAAGGTTGGAACAAGTTCGAATGATGTTATGGGATATGTTGGCATGTTTGGTTGAGGTCCGGGTGGCCTCGGGTGAGTTTCGGGTGGTTAAACAGACTATTTCATGCTTTGGAAAAGTAGCAGATTTTTGAGCTTCAGCTCTTCACCAGAAAATTTCTGGTGCGAAGAGTCGAGTTGGAAAGCCCATATCTTGCAATTCGTAAGGAATCAGAAAAATTACAAAACATGAAAGTTGTAGCCCTGGCGTTCTAGTTTTCCAAAAGTTAAACCATTTATGATTTGGACATTTTATCAGAAAGTTATGATCGATTGAAGATGGCTGGTGGAGCAGTTCCGACAGAATTTTCTGATGCATGGAGCCGACTTTAGAAGCTCATATCTCGGAATATATAAAGATATATATGGTGCACAACCTATCAAATGAAAGATCTTCGAGTCTAGTTTCTAAATCTTTAAACCGTTTGTGATTTGGATATTTCCACAAGGAGTTATGGGCGTTTTAATAGAAGGTGTACGGCAGGGGAAAATGGTAAGAGGGATGTACAACCTGCACAGCGCAAGGTACAACTCGATGAAGCCTGGGCAGATTGTTTTAAACACGAGTTTTAGCCCATTTCTTTCATTTGGCTTGGACGATTTTGGAGCGCTCAAGGAGGGATTTTCACCAAGCAACACTAGGTAAGTGATTTCTTCCTATTTTCGAGTTAAATATGTGATCTTATATGGATTTAGACATGAAAATCAGTAGAAAAATGTGGAGTTAGGGCTTGAGATTATGAGACCTTCTAGGGATGATTTGAGGGGTCAAACGAACTCCGATTTTCGAGTTCTTTATATGTACGGACTCGTGAGATGATGAAGAACATTTTGGTATAAAGCTTGTCCAGTTCCGGGATGCGGGCCCGGGGGTCGGGTTTTGACTGATTTCGGATTTTGTGCTTAAATTCGATATTTTTCAAATGGAATTTATTCGTTTAGCATAATTTAATGATAAAAATCTGAACTTGGTAGATTTGGAGCACTCGGAAGTCGTTTCGAAGGGCAAAATCATTGCAAGCTAGATTAGGGCCGGATTGAGGTGAGTAATGATTTTAAATGCTGTCCTGAGGGTATGAAACCCCGGAATTTCACAGCGTACGGCTATGTTGAGGTGACTTACACGCTAGATGACGAGCGTGGGGTAGAGCACCGCTGGGGATTGTGACTTAGTCCATCCCGAATGATTAATTCATTGCGTATTTGATAGTTAATTGTTTAATATTATTATATTTTTGGCTAAATCCCATATGTGGGCTTTGTGCCAGCTGTTTGAACCTTAGATGATTTTTAAATGATATTTTCCTCACTGATTGATTTCATACTGGTGCTCAGTCATACTATATTTTACTATTCTAAAGACTCAGCCGTATTATTCTGTTTTAAACACAATAAATGATATTTTCAAAGGTATTTGAGCTGAGCTTCATATTTTACTGTGGCCCGAGGGGCTTATGAGATTCTGACTGAGTAAGGCCGAGGGCCTGTGTTGTGAGGATACATTCGGGTCGGGCTGCACGCCGCAGCAGTGATACATTGATTATGATAATGAGGCTGAGGGCCTGAGATTGTACCCCACGAGGTGGCTTGAGATTGATATGAGGCCTAGAGCCTGTTTATGATGCCACGAGATGGTTTGATATTGCGCTTGGGCCGTAAGGGGCCCCTACAGGAGTCTACACACCCCCAGTGAGCGCGGGTACCCATTGTGATGTGAGATATAGTCCGAGGGGCTGGTATGATTCTGAGATATAGCCCGAGTAGCTGGTATTGTTCTGAGATATTGCCCGAGGGGTGGATTTGTTGACATTGTTCCCGATGGGCGAACCTTTATATACTTATCTTTCTTATTTACCTGTCATGTACCTGTTTAATTGTGTAATTGTGCCCGAGGGGTGGATCTTCTATGCTTATCTATTCTAATTGCTTGCATTCAATTGCTTAACTGTTGAAAAGCCATTTTTGAAAGAAGTTTAAACTGAGCTGAAGTGCTTAAGAGATTTCACGGCTTCATTGCTTTCTTACTGGTTTTGTACTACTTTTATACAGCATGTTGATGTACTCTTCGTGATATCCTATCACTCAGTCTTCATTTATTTTTATTACTCACTGAGTTGGAAGTACTCACTTTACTCCCTGCACCTTGTGTGCAGATTCAGGTATTTCTGAACCCGGTAGCGGGTATTGGTTGCTCAGAGGCAGAGTCATCAGAGTTTAGCAAGGTAGCTGCCCGACGTTCGCAGCACTGCTTTTCTCCCTCTCGATTTCATTAGACCGTATTTAGTACATTTTTGACTCTAGTTGTATTCGGACCTTAGTAGATGCTCATGACAAGTGACACCCCGATGTCGGGCTGTGTTGGTTTTTAGTTCCATAAATTTTACTGTTAAATGCTTATTTTGGGATTTTATTTCTGATTAAAGACTTAGTAGTAATTGTTTTAGTTGTTTAAAGTGAATTGGAGGTGTGTAGGCTGGCCTTGTCTTCATGAGAGGCGCCATCATGACCGGGTTGGGATTTAGGGTAGTGACAACTTCCCTGATTCACGCCTATTTTTGCTACTGTATTCATGAATACAATAGCTTAAATACATCAAATACATCTTATAACCACAGAAAAGGTATCTATAATCCGTAATATAAAAAATATTATCTATAGATGGCTAATTACTACTAAAAGATAGTGCTTTATGAAAATTTCTCTAATATAAACACTGACTAATCTCTAAATAGTATCCCTGAAAATGGCTATATGTTCACTTACCCCAATGGTACGTGGAGCCACTAACTTAGACGAGTACGTACCTAAATGGGCAAATTATGATATATATCCATAAAAGACAAAATATTTACCCGTATCTACCCATGTTTATTTCTTTTACATTTTATACCTATGCGGCACATTTATTTTACCCGCTCTACCCATTCTTATCTTTGCCATTGTTTAGCATGAAAGTTCATGTTCTCAGATTCAATGTACATTTACTGTATCTTTTAAGTGCATCACATTTTCCTAATACGTTTTATCATCTTATCATAATAATACTAATTAAAAATAATATATTATAATATTTATTAAATAATATATAATATTATAAAAATATATGAACTGGAGAGCACAAAAGATATTATTATTATTATTATTATTATTATTATTATTTTGAAAAGGTATCCATCAATGTTTATGCTCACACATTAAATAACATATTTAGAAAGTCAATTAGCTAACACTGAATTTTATTTCATCGTATACCAAGAATTATTTTTTAAGAAACTCTATTTTCCCCAAACTCTTCTTTCTTTATTTTTTTGTCCTTTGATTTAGTTTATCTTTTCCCTTTTTTTGTCCTTTTGTTTTTCTTTTCAAAGTCAAAAATAAAAATAAATATAGTATCTTATTATTTTCAGACTCATAGAAATATAGAAATAAATAATTAGATTACAACAAGAGTAATTAAAAAATACTAAAATAACTAGCTTTTTTATTAAAAACTAATTAATAGAAAATATGTTTTTATAAATTTACTTTTTCTTCTGTATAAAAAATAATTTAACATCTAAAATATGACTCTATTTTTTTGTAATATTTTCACAACTAAAATTTGTTAAAGATGTTATAATAATTAAAATATTATATTTATATTTGAAGAGTCAATTTGGTGAAGATCTTAGAGTATGTTATTAACATTTGGGTTGAATTGAGTTGAACTAGAAAAGAAGATTATATTTGTACTGTATACCAAAATATTATATTGCATACCGTATTGGTATACAATAGTTAATTCAAGAGTATATAATTAATTACAAAAGTATACTACTATATTTTGAATGAATAAACCACTCCTATATATACAAAATAACATACTATATACTATTTTGGTATATAGTATTTAATTCAATAGTGTATAATTTATTGCGTTGAACTGGCCAAGAAGAATTTGTACTGTATACTAAAATGATATACTATATACCATTTTGGTATACAGTTCACTCCAGTGATATACTATTATAGTATACTATATAATGTAAAGGTATACTCTTACAATTAGGTCCTTTTAGAATATTTTAAAATTTTTATTTACAACTGATATTATTTCAGTTTAAATTGAATTGAAAAAAAAAATTTTTAAACTCTTTGCTTACAATTGTATACCATGTTGGTATAGCTAAATCCTATACTGGTATCATATATTAGTTGAAAATACTTTTTGGTTGTATTAGCTATATTTAATTGGTACACTATTTAATTTTCTTTAGTAATAGTAAAATAGTACAGTATCTTAAATTTTTTTAATTTTCCTTTATGCATGTGTATTATGTAATCATTTTGATTTTTTCTTTATGCTATATAATGGTATTATAGTACAATATCTTGAAATAAATTATTATATTAATATACGGTACACTATTTTTTGATTTCTATTTATGCATGTGTATTATATAATAGTAGTATAGTCATATATAGTTGCCTGGAATTAATTAGTAGAACTGTATACCCTATTGGTATATTATATATCATATTGGTAACATATGGTAGTTGGAATATTTTTTTGGTTGTTTTAGTTGCATATTTAAGTGAATTCTATTCTGAAATGATTTATATGATCATGTTTTGTTGTGTTGGATTTTCTTGTACCTATGAACATAGCTTTTGAGTATAATTTTAATAGTTATATGCAGTTGTTAGAACGACTCAGTACAACTATATACCCTATTACTATAGCTATATACTATTGGTATCATATGCTAGTTGAATCACTTTTTGATTGTATTAGCTGCATTTAATTGGTACACTATTTGATTTTCTTTTAATAATAATAATATAGTACAATATCTTGATATACTTTATTATATTAATATGTGGTACACTATTTTTTGTTTTATCTTTATGCATGTATCTTATGTAATAGTAGTATAGTCATATAGTTGCCGGGAATTAACCAGTAAAACTGTATACCATGTTGGTATAGTTATATGCCATATTGGTATCATATCGTAGTTTGAATATTTTTTTGGTTGTTTTAGCTGCATTTTTAAGTGAATTTTATTCTGAAATTATTTATATGAAAATGATTTACAGTGCTGGAATTTTTTTGTGCCGATAGACATAAGTTATGTGTATTATGTAATAGTTTTTATAGTTATAGGCAATTGTTGGAACGACCCTGTAGAACTATATACCCTGTTAGTATACGGAATGAGTAAGTTGCTTTGCGAATATTTAGCTTGCGATGCGATGTAACGACCCGACCGGTCGTTTTGAGCTTTAGCACTTTGATCGCCAGTTCTCGGGCATGACTTGCCCCGTGTAATGTATTATGACTGATGTAGGTCGTTGGTTTTGGTTTTCAGGAAAATTTGGAATGAATTTGAAAGAACAGTCTCAGTTGAAAGCTTTGAATTTGAAAAGTTTGACCAAGAGTTGACTTATTTGTATATGAGTTCGGATCGGAATTTTTATGATTTGGTTAGCTTCTTTGGGTGGTTTATGACTTAGGAGTGTGATCGGAAGTGGTTTTGGAGGTCCGGTGTAGAATTAGGCTTGAATTGGCGAAGTTAGTATTTTGGCGATTTCCGGTTGATAGGTGAGATTTTGATCCGAGGGCCGGAATGGAATTCCGAGAGTTTCTGTAGCTTCGTTATGTGATTTGGGATGTGTGTGTAAAATTTTAGGTCATTCGGAGGTGATTTGGTTGTTTTTTTTTATCAAATGCGTGTTTCGAAAGTTCTTGAAATTCTTAGGCTTGAATCCGATGCAAATTTAGTGTTTTAATGTTGTTTTGAGCGTTCCGAAGGTTGGAACAAGTTTGAATAATGTTATGGGATATGTTGGCATGTTTGGTTGAGGTCCCGAGGGCCTCGGGTGTTTTTCGGGGTGGTTTCGGATCATTTTGGGCTGTTTTGCAATAGCTGAAGCTGGTATCTGGTATTGTTCTTCGCATCCGCGAGGGTTCCCTCGCGTTCGCGAAGAAGGATTTGGCTTCTGGGATTTTGTTCTTCGCGTTCGCGAAGAGAGCCTCGCGTTTGCGAAGAAGAAAAAAATTCTGTTGCGCAGGTCTTATTTTGGAGGCTCGTATCTCTCAATCTACAATGAATTTTGAGATGATTCAAAAAGGAAAGTTGTAGCCCTTTGAATCTAGTTTCCAGAAACATGTTATAATAGTTATTTGGACAACTGCAGTAAAAGTTATTGCCATTATACTAGAGGCTGTCCGAGAAGAGTTTGGAAAATGATTTTTGGAAATTTTGTTCTTCGCGAACACGAGAGGAGGACCACGAACGCGAAGAACAAATCCCTGGGCAGCAGAATAAAGTCCAAACTCGTCCCACTCTTCCATTTTTGACCCAAGGGAGCTCGGGTGAGGCGATGTTTCGAGAGATTTTCAAGAAAAACATCGGGATAAGTGTTCTTAACTCAATTTTGGTTAGATTACCCGAATCCATTATTATTTTTAACATGTAATTGGTGATTTTAAGTTGGAAAAGTTTGAAAACCCTCTTGGATATATTTTAGGATTTGAGGGTCGAAATGTTATCGGAAATTAGTAATTTTGGTATGGTTAGACTCGTGGTTGAATGGGTTGTCAGATTTTGTGAGTTTCGTCGAATTTCGAGAAGTGGGCCTGGGGCTCGGGTTTTGCCAATTTCTGGATTTTTGATATTTTTCGATTGTTTTCGCTTGGGCTTTGTTCCCTTAGCATATTGTGACGTATTCGTTCTGGTTTTGGTCAGATTCGACGCGCGAGGAGGCCGATTTGAGAGACAAGGGCATAGCGAGCTAGAGCTTTGGCCGGTTTGAGGTGAGTAATGATTGTAAATGATATCCTGAGGGTTTGAAACCCCGTATCACATCGTAGTGCTATATTGAGGTGACTTGCACGCCGGATAGCGAGCGTGGGGTAGAGCACCGTTGGGGATTGTGACTTGGTCCGTCCCGATTGATGAATTTATTGCGTATTTGACTAAAATTTACTTGTTATCATCATAATTTGGGCTGATTGCCATATTTGGGTTTCGTGCCAGCTATTTGAACCCTTTGGGGATTGTTGTTGATATTTCCTTACTGTTTTGATTTTATACATGAACTCAGTCATGTATTTTCCACTGCTTTTAAGACTCAGCCAAGTTTATTTTGCTTTAACACTTGAAATGATATTTCCAATAATATTTGGGCTGAGCATCATGTTTTACTGTTGCCCTAGTGGCTTATGTGATTTTTGACTGAGTAAGGCCGAGGGCCTGTGTGAGGATACTTTTGGATCGGGCTGCACGCCGCAGCAGTGAGATACTGATTTGATATGAGGCCGAGGGCCTAGATTTGATGCCACGAGATGGCTTGATATTGCGCTTGGGCCGTAAGGGGCCCCTCCCGTAGTCTGCACACCCCCAGTGAGCGCCGTCGACGATAAATGGATCGGGCTGCACGCAGCAGCGATATATGGATCGGGCTGCACGCCGTAGTGGTACTGGTACTGTTCTATGTGTTTACTTTATTTCATTTGTCTGCCATTATCTGTTGTCTGTGCTATTTCATGCAATACCTACTTGATTGTCTGGCATTATTTGAAAACTGAGTGTTCTGCCCGAGGGGCGAATTTCTGTGCTTATTTGCACTATTGTTTGCATTCAATTGCGTAACCGCTGAAAAAGTTATTTCCAAAAGAGGTTTAAACTGATCCAAGATGTTTTCTAAGGATTTCACAGCTTCACTGTTTTCTAAAAAGGGTTTTACACTGCTCTATACAGCATGGCTGTTTGTTTTACGTGATTTCTTACTGCTCAGCTATTATTTACCTTTATTACTCACTGAGTTGGAGTACTCACTTTACTCCTTGTAGCTCGTGTGCAGATGCAGGTATTTATTCACCCGGTAGCAGGTTTTGGCCGATTGGAGGCAGAGCTATAGGAGTTTAGCGAGGTGACTGCCAGCGTTCGCAGCACCGCTTCTCTCTCTGTTGTTCATTATTCCTGTTCAGAGTATTTTTAGACCTTGTAGTTGTATTTACACTCTTATAGATGCTCGTGACTTGTGACACCCCGATTAGGGCTGTGTTGGGTTGTACTTCCGCTAATTAATATTATTAAATCATATTTAGACTACTTATTCATGTTTGACTATTTTTTTGAAAAGGCGATATGGGTTAGTAGGCTGGCCTTGTCTTCACGAGAGGCGCCATCACGACCAGAGCGGGGATTTGGGTCGTGACATGCGAGCATGTAATTTTCTCATACTTTTATTGCATCCTTTAATGTTTTGGTACAGTAGTATAGCCGCAGATAGTTGTAGCAATACTCTAGAGCAATCATATACTCTGTTGGTATACATGTATACCATATTAGTATCATATGGTACTAGAAGTCTTTTTTGCTACTTATACTTTTATTGTATTTTTCATTATTTTATTATCATTTCTATTCTAACTAGTATATATGGAGAATTGGTGGCCGTAGATTATGTTTTCTTGCTCCATAACTGGTTGTGTTACTGCTAATAATGGTAAAGTGTGTACTGATATTTGTAGAAAAGGAGATCAAGGTTTGCATGGCAATCACGTGTTGACTTTTAGAATCTGATTATGCAATTTATGGTGCTCAGTAGCAGTCGCTGTGATATTCTATGAATTAGATCAAGTGACAAATGATATTTTCAGTTTAATAATTGAATTAAAAAAAAGGCAAAAGGTTTATTATACTAGTTATATTTTTTTTTTAAAAAAAAGGTGAACAAATATTTACTATATCAGTTATTTTTTCTAACTGTATAAAAAAAGAATAATAAAAAATAGTGAAAACAGTAAATGAAAGTAGATTATGAAGAGAAAAAGAATATAAAAAAGAAGTTAAATGAAATTAGAAAAGGAACAAGAAATAAAGAAAATAAAAGAAAAAAGGAGTTAAATGGAATTAGAAAAGGAACAAGAAATTNCAAATAAATAGACGAATTACGGGACAAAAAATAAAATAGAAATAAGAAAAAGGAAGAAAAAAAGAAAAAAAAAAAGAAGAAAACAAGAAAAAAGAAAAGGAGAAAAGAAAGAAAAAAAAAAGGAAAAAAGAAAAGAAGCATAGAAATAAAAAAGAATTGGAGAAAAAAGAGAAAATTCCCCACAAAAACTACTGTGGATGGAAAATGTAATTAGTTTGATGGGTACAAAAACAAATGGGTAAATAAGGGTAAATAATTTTATTTTTGTGGGTAACTGTGTCATTCACCCAACCTAAATGTGTTTGGGCTGTAGACGTGGATTTTTGTGGGCTATAATTCTTAGCTAAACACAGACACGAATTTAACTAGGCTTCAGAATTGAACCCCACAAAATAGTACCAAGAACTTTTAGGATAAAATTCATATATAGCCTTTTTCAACATTTATTGTAGCTATTGTCATGGAGTTTCAAATTACACAGGTAAAACTCTATGACAGTTTCCTAAAATTTAACCTGTAGAATTTGAAACTCATGACAAAAACTGTTTTTCAATTACATGGGATTGAAAAGTGGCTAGCCGGCTTTATCTACGAATTTTTATGAAATGTTTTTGTTCATTACAACAATAACAAATCCAGTATTATCTCACATGGTTGGGTGGAGAGAGTAGTGTGACGCAGAACTTACCCCTATCTCGTGGAGATAGAGAAGCTATTTCCCACAAATAATGTAACGACCCGGCCGGTCGTTTCATGAGTTACCGCTCCGTTTTTCCCACTTCTGCTTCTTATTGTCTTGTTCAGCTCTATTATGTATTATCGGGTTGGTTGGCTCGGGTTCGGAGAGGTTTTGGTAAGATTTGAGACACTTAGTCTCTTTTAAGAAAGCTTAAGTTGGAAAAGTCAACCGGATATTGACTTATGTGAAATAGGGCTCAGATGTAAATTCCGATGATTCGGATAGCTTCGGGAGGTGATTTGGGACTTAGAAGCGTGATCGGAATGTGTTTTAGAGGTCCGGAGATTTAGGCTTGAATTGGCGAAATTGGAATTTTGGCGTTTTCCGGTTGATTGGTGAGATTTTGATATCGGGGTCGGAATGGAATTCCGGGAGTTGCAGCAGGTCAGTTGTGTCATTTGGGATGTGTGTACAAAATTTCAGGTCATTCGGACATGGTTTGGTAGACTTTTTGATCGAAAGAGGAATTTGGAAGTTTTTAGAATTCTTAGGCTTGAATCTGATGCAAATTTGGTGTTTTGATGTTGTTTTGAACGTTCCGAAGGTTGGAACAAGTTTGAATGATGTTATGGGATATATTGGCATGTTTGGTTGAAGTCCCGAGGGCTTCGGCTGAGTTTCGGGTGGCTAAACGGATCATTTCAAGTTGGGAAAAATTGCAGAAAATCTGCTGTGAGTGTTGCAGACTTTTGGCCTTCGCGTTCGCGAGTGGGCCCTCGCGTTCGCGAAGGGTTAGGATGTGAGGTTGGAAGTTTGGCCTTTGCGTTCGCGAAGGAGGTCCCGCGTTCGCGAAGGGCTGGGTCATTGAGCTACGCGTTCGCGAGAGAGAAGTCGCGTTCATGATGGGCTGGGAGCTGAGCCTTCGCGTTCGCGAGAGGAGAGCTGCATTCGCGAAGAAGGAAAATTGGTCAACTCAAATTTGTGCTTCGCGAACGCGAGGCGTTGACCACGTTCGCGATGAAGGATTTTTAAGTGCTGGGCAGAATGTTTAAAAGACCCATTTCCGCGATTTTGAACCTAAGTTCCTCCATTTTTGGGAGATTTTGAAGCTTTTTGAAGGAGATTAAAGAGGGAACCAAGGGGGAACACTTGGAGGTAAGATTTATGGACTTAATACTCAATCCTAATGTGATTTCTACCTAATTAATCATGGAATTTATAGAATTTAAGCCTAAATATTGAAGAACTAGGGCTTGTAATTGGAGACCTAGAATTTGGGATTTGAGGGGTCATTTGTGGTTGGATTTTGGTGCTTTTGATATGCATGAACTCGTGGGGAGATAAGGAATCCATTGATGTAAATTTTATCGAATTCCGAGACGTGGGCCCGGGGGTCGGGTTGGACCAATTTCGGGATTTTTGGTATAATTTGATTATTTTTGCATGGGCTTCGTTCCCTTAGCTTATTCTAATATTGTGATTCTGATTTTTGGGTATATTCGATGCGAGTTGAGGCCGAGGCGAGAGGCCCTGCGTTGCGGAGTAGTATTTCATCCGGTTTGAGGTAAGTAACCATTGTAAATCTGGAACTGAGGGTATAAAACCACGGTATTTCGTATTGATTTGATAAATGAGGTGACGCACATGTTAGGTGACGAGCGTGTGGGCGTGCACTGGTAGGGATCGTGACTTGGTGCGTCCCATAGCGACTATTAAGCCGCGTACTTTATTTGAAATCTTATGATATCACGTATTTTAGAGACTGATACTATATTAGGGGTTGTATGCCATGTTTGAGGCCTTGTACCGACCTGTTGAGACCCTTAGGGGCATTTTTACTGTTTTCCTCACTCTATTTGTTTGAAAGCATATCCCCAGCCATGTTTTACCTGTTTATTGTTTAAACGGAAAAGGGTCAGACCTGCCTCTAGCGTATCGACTCTAGTCTAAAAATGCCCCTCGTTAACCTATTTTGTGAAGAATGACCCTACCGTTAAAAATCTAGCATACTTGTGCCCTTAATTCTAACGGGCGAGTTGTGATTTATTTAAGCATTTTATTAATTCCACATGGCCATATCTGATTGGTTATTAATTAGGCCATACCCCAAACCTGATTTTACCCCACCCATAACCCAAATGTACCGAGCCGACCCAGCAAACCTTGTTTTACCCCCCCCCCCCAAATCACTCGACCTTAGGTCATTTTCACCCACTTCATATACTCTAAACAAAAAGGGCGAAATGGTCGGCGATTTTGGAGCTTGACTTCTTGGGATTTTCTGCGACAATGTTTTACTGAAGTTGACGGATTGAAGTTGTTCTTTAAAGTTAAAGTCTTCTCTCCATTCATGTAAGACTTTATTGCTCATCTTTGCTTAGGGTTTCTTGAAATAAACAAATCATGTTTCTTTTGATATTCTGTGATGTTTCAGTTTTGGCTTCAATGTTGGTAGATGTCTTTATAGTATTTTCTTGTTGCATATGGTCCTGCTTAGATTTTGGTAACATCTGGTTAATTTATTCGTATGGGGTTGTCTTTTTTTTTTTTTTGTCGATTTCAGTTGTTTATTCAAAGCTTTTATCTTCGTTTACTAAATTTTCAATTGCATGTGGTCCCTTCCCTTTTTGTGTTGGTCTGGACTTAGGGGTTCAATTATTGTTGATGCTTGATTTCTTTATTCATATGGGGTCTACTTGTTTGTTGATTTTTCAGTTGTTTATTCACTGTTTTTGCTTTTGTTCACTTTTGTTTGGCCGTATTTGATCTCTGTCCCTTTATTGGTAGGTGCCCTCTTTAACTCCCTGTCCCTTTATCGGTAGAAGCCCTCTTTAACTTTTCTGTTTGTTTATTACTGATGGGTCCTTTTTCTTGTTTTCTTATGGCTTGCATTTGTTTTCTTTGAAGAATAATTGAGAAGGTTGATTTGATCTTTAATCATGGGGGTAAGTGGGTGTTGGAACATCAAGTGGTGTATCTTAAAAGAAGGAAGCATGTATTGATAGGTTATGATGTGGATTTGTTGTCTTATATAGACATTTGTTCTAAATATACTGAGAAGTTAGGTTTTAGTGAGGTGAAACAATTACTAGTAACAGGCCCTTCTGGTAGGTGCTTTTTAATTGAGGGTGATGCAGGCATTAGAATACTACAGTCTTTACTGTCAAACCAATTCAATGAGATTCAAATATTTGCTGTAGATGAGGGTGAATTACATGTGCCAACTCCTAGCATCACTCAGCATGATGAACCTTATAATTTGATAGTTGGAGTAGATGTTGGAAGTGATTGTGATTCATTTGATGAGGAGGAAACTAATGAAACTAACTCTAGTGATTATGATAGTGAAGAGCTAGAACTGTTTAGAAGAGAAAGGAACAAAGAAGTTAATGACACACTAGACAAGTATAAAAACTTGGAGAAGGGTATGAGTTTTAAAGACTTGGCTGAAGCTAAAAGAGTTGTAGGGTACTATGCAGTTACTAATAGGAAGGGCTTTAAAGTTAAGAAGAGTGACAAAAGTAGAGTTAGGTACAAATGTGATATTGGATGTCCTTTTGTGTGTTATATATCCAAGGATAATAGAAACCGAGGTGTCACTGAGTACATGAGCGTCTACTTAGAATACAATCCACTACAATGTCTAAAGAAAACAACTGAAAAAAAACATCAAATGATAAAGAAGGAGAGTCAAGGCCTACGAACGCTGTGCAGCTACCTTGGTTGTCTTCAAACTCTGGGGTCTCAATCAGCAACCGCCGCCGTGAATAGAGTCGCCTGGATCTTTACACGAGGTGCAGGGAGTAACGTGAGTACACCAACTCAGTAAGTAACAAGTCTAAACTTTGGACTGAAAGGTAGTGAGAACTCAACCGCAACAGATATAACAGAAATAAATGTGTAGAAACGTAGGCAAGCTTTCAAGTTAAATAGACAGCTCAAGTCAATAAAGTAAATACAGATCTGAACACTGTAAGGTATACAACTCAGCTATCTCTACATGCTGATGCATAGACTGTATGAAATGTACCATGTGCTCCCACTCTCAAGTGCTCAACCACTTGGTACTGTATATGTCCATCCAGCCCAGGGAAGATCCATCCCGGAACATATACAACACTGACTATAAGTCCTAGTACTGAGGAAAAAGGGCAATCCAACCCTGTGGAGAAGATCCATCTCCAGGTATCAAGTACTTCAGACAAATCCATGTCCAGGGAAATCCATCCCTCAATAATATCATCCGCGCTCACTGGGGGTGTGTTACAGAGTTCGGAGGGGCTTCTACAACCCAAGCGCTATCATAATCATCAATATAACCGCTGCGGCGTCCAGCCCGATCCCATAACTGTCACTCATGATCAGGCTCTCAGCCTCACTCAGTCATCAATCTCTCCAGTCTCACCCACGGGCTCACAATGTCATGTAAACAAAATCGGAACAATGATATGATGAACCAATAAATAACTGAGACTGAGATATGATATAAAAATGCATGAACATGACTGAGTACGGAATATCAACAGAAATATTGAGATGACAGCAAGAAACGACCACTAAGGGTCCCAACAAATACCGACATAAAGCCTAAACATGATACCCAGCATGATTTACAGCTCAATTACTTTATCACATGATGAAAACATGGATATTAATAGGATACAATCATTAAACAGTGCCATGGAATCACCCAAGTCATAATTCTCACGGTGCACGCCCACACGCCCGTGACTTGGCATGTGCGTCATTTCAATACCAATCACATAACACATTTTTGGGGTTTCGAACCCTCAGAACCAAGTTTGAAAGTGTTACTTATCTCGAACCGAGCAAAATCCTACTCCGCAATTCCCTTGCCTCTCAAAATGGCCTCCAAATATCCCGAATCTAGCCAAAAGTAATACAACACAATCAATATAGGCTAAAGGGATCAATTCCACAAGAAAACAACCAAATTAGAGTCAAAATCCGAAATCGACTCAAACCCGACCCCCGGGCCCACGTCTCGAAATCCGACAAAAGTCAAAAAACCCAAAAGCCTATTCATTCACAAGTCTAACCATACTAAATTTATCAAAATCCGACATCATTTGACCCTTCAAATCCCCAAAATCCACTCTCCAATTCTCAAGCCTTAAAGCCCCAAATTTGTAGCTCAAATCCTTAATTAGATGATGAAGAAAGCCATAGGTTCACAAAATTTACACCAATCGGGGTTAGAATCACTTACTCCAACATTCTCCTTGCAAATCTTTGAAAAATCGCCTCTCCCCCAAGCTTCTCAAGTCCAAAATCGAAAATGAAAGTCCAACAATCGAGCTGCTGTGTTTTTGCCCAGGAATACCGCACCTGCGGACCCTTTAATGCTTCTGCGATGCTGCACCTGCGAAAAATCCATCTCAAGTGCGTACTTCACTTAAAATCCAAGACTCCGTTCCTGTGGCTCCACAACCGCATCTGCGCCTACCGCAGGTGCGGAAATCCATCGCACCTACGGCTCCCTTTTACACCTGCGCTCAGCTGCCCGCATCTGCGACTCTCACAAGTGCGGGAAAATCTTCGCACCAGCGGATCCTGCCCAGCTCCTTCATGGCCGCATCTGCGGCACCTCCTTTGCTTTTGCGGACACGCACCTGCGGTTCCCACTCCGCAGGTGCGATAACACCAGCAACAACATCACTTCAATTGCATTTCCTCAACTCAAATCAAGCCGTCAACCACCCGAAATCAACCTGAGGCCCTCAGGACCACAACCAAACATACCAACAGGTCCTATAGCCCGATACAAACTTAGTCGAACCTTCGAATCACTCAAAACAACATCAAAACACCACATTACACCTGGATTCATGCCTAAAGAACTTCTAAACTTCTAAATTCCACAAACGATGCCGAAACCTATTAAACCACGTCCGATTGACCTCAAATCTGGCACACACGTCAGAAATGACACCACGAACCTACTCAAACTTTTGAAAATCCAATCCGACCGTGATATCAAAATTTTCACTTCCGGCCAAATTCACCAAAATTCTAACTTCGCCAATTCAAGCCTAATTCTACTACAGACCACCAAATCACATTCCGGATGCGCTCCTAAGTCCAAAATCACCTAACGGAGCTAACGGAACCATCAAAATTCAAATCCGAGGTTGTTTACATATAAGTCAACATCGGTCAACTTTTCCAACTTAAGCTTTCAATTAAGAGACTATGCGTCTCAATTCACTCCGAAACCACTCTGGACCCGAACCAATTAACCCAGTATACCATAATATAGTTGTAGAACACAAAAAAAAAGCATAAAATGGGGGAACGGGGCTATAACTCTCGAAACGATGGCCGAATCGTTACATGGAGTCGTGAATTGACTTCCTGAAGGAGTGAATATTTAGTGGTTGTGTATGTTATTTTACAGCCAAATTCAAGAAGCTTATGCACCGAAGTAGGACCAAGGATGCAGGTAACCACTCCTAGTAAGAAATAGGGCATGATAATGAAGAATGAAACAGAGGAATCCCAATTTTCTCAAATTAATTCATTAATTTCTTTTCATACGCGGTTGTCATGCTCAAAATTGACAATAACAATAGTAACATACCAAGTGTAATTTCACCAGTGAGATCTGGGATGGTAGTGTGTGTGCATGTTTTTTCCATACCTTGTGAAGGTAGAAAAACTATTTCTGATAGACCCTCGGCTCAAAATTGAATAAAAATAATTTATTTGTCTTTTTATAAGATATTATTGTATCATTGAGTCCATTGCACTTGACTAATTTCAATTCCCTATTAGCATATGTATAGATTCGTCTGGAAATTTAATCAATTCCCATAAATGAAGAATGAATAAAAATGAAACAGAAAAATGTAAATAAAGAGAGACTTTTCATTACCAAGGTTCACAAAGAATACATTATTATATTATAAGATTTGATGGATGGCAAATTTAGGAATTATTAAGTTTATTACAAAAGGAAAGAGAAAAGGTGACTAGCAAGGATAATTGCAAGCACAAAAAGGACCCTCAACGCCAATATTTTCAATGCACTGGCCACCAGCTTGGGGTCCAAATTTCTGCTTGCAAAATGGCAAACATTTTGGTTCAACTTTGCCTTGGTCGCACAAAATTTCTGTATGTATTTGGTAGCATGTCTTTGCCGCCTTTGTTGATGGGATCATTGTTCCAACTGCATCCAATAAAAAAGAAAGATAAAATATAATTGTTCAACTTGAAAAAATTCTCTTAGTCATAAGGTAATATATACATGATATTTGCACGTAAAGAAAAAATACCAAGAAAAAGAGCAGCAACAAGAAGGACGAATGTCAAAAGCTTAGCCATTTTTGTTCTACTTCTACCAATATAGTTTACGAGTCTCCAATAGATTTGTTGTTATTCTATAATTTACTCACTTTAGATAATCAAAGTAACCAAGAGTATCCTTTTATAGCTTGTAAAACAGCTACAGGATGTGTAAAAATCAATTTCTTGTGATTGAATTTTGAAAATTAGAAATATGTAATTAGATTCTGAAACTTAATTTGTTACCATTCTGGCAATTTAAATTTGTAATTAGATTCTGAAAGTTAATCTGTTACCATTCTGGACATTTGAAATATATAATTTAGATTCTGAAAGTTAAATTGTTACCATGGGCAAGTTTTTGAAATTTGAAATGTATAATTAGATTCTGAAAGTTAATTTGTTACCGTATGCTACTATCGTTTGACATTCAAAATGGATATTGTCTTAATTAGATTTTGCAAAGTTCTAACCACTTACTATAAAGTGCATATACTCATGGATAAGTGCCACTACTTACGAATATGATAGGATTAATAAGATGGAAAATAATACAAATTGCCAGTTCATAATTAATGAGAAAACTACCCTTTATAGCCCCTCAAAATTTTAATAGCCAATATTTTTTTCCATTGACACAAAATGGCCCTTCGGCCCAAACATATTGCATCTAGTAGCCCGAAATATCTATTTTGTATATTTTTTGTGTATTGACAGTCTACTTTATATATTTTTTGTATAGTGACAGTCTATTTTGTATATTTTTTGTATAGTAATAGTCTATTTTGTAAAGTGACAGTCTATTTTGTATAGCGATAGTTTATTGTATATAAATTGTATAGTGGCAGTCTATTTAGTATATTTTTGTATATGACAGTCTATTTGTATATATTTTGTATAGTGACAGTCTATTTAGTATATTTTTGTATAATGACATTCTATTTTTGTATATATATTGTATAGTGACACTCTACTGTATATAAATTGTATAATGACAGTCTATTTTGTATAATGATAGTCTATTTTGTATAATGACAGTCTATTTTATACATATTTCAACTTTATGCATAGTTATCTCCTCTGATCTTCCTCTCATTGAGGCACCAGCCACCGGCGTCTATGGCCTCACAGTTGCCGAAAATGGTAACAAGAGAGACCGGAGTTTTAAATTTTCAGCCAAAGATCTTCAAAATATTATCTTCATATTCACAGAAACTATAAGAGAAAATCAGAGAAAGAAGACAAGGCTATCTCTCTCATTGACTTATGCTACACCTCTACCGAAATTCGGCCGGCCAACGATGACCATGACTGCTCCTCTCACGTTCCTCTTCTTCCCTATAGGTTGCTGCTACTAATTTTTACTAGTCGCCGCCGGAATTGACCACTAGATAGCGACGGTATTACCCCCATCGACGGCGACTGTTCCACGCTATTGATACGCCATCCGTCTCCTCCTTCATCTCTATTTCTTTTGTTTTGATGTTCTTTTAATGGGTAAAACTCCAGATCTTCTTAGATCTGGCCGGTTCTAGAATTTTCTAGTGTTTTGCTGTTATTTTAACGGGTAAAAGTCCAGATCTTATTAGATCTGGCCGGTTCTAGGATTTTCTGGCAAGGTATCTAAACGAAAGGAATTCGGTCAGTGAGGTTTCCGGCTAGCAGTTGTTATTATTTTTAGGCTATGACTTGTATGGGTCAATTTGTGGCTACCGGATGATATATGGTTGGCCCGATTGGCTATAAATGAATTTTTTTCTAACGTCGTGCCCTCCAAATGCGTTATATTGGGCTTTTGACCTGATTTGTCAACACAATTTCAATCAAAACTAGCCCAAAACATAATATCTACCCAAAAATACCCAAAAATTATTTTTATCCAAAAAATCAATTAATATAAGTTTTTAAAGCATCCATTATTTTTTATTACATACTCATTTAAACGATACAGTTAACATGTCTTCTAACACAATTAATTATTAACACAAATATATTTTGCTGAAACTTTAGGGGAAAACACAAAGGTAGTTCAACTTTTTGGGACATAGGACTTGAGCATTATTGCAATATTCTAAATACTTTAAGTTAAATTCTAGAGAATCAAACTCCTTAATTCGATTTAGAAATCACCATTGATAGATATTAAGGGTCCATCAAACAATAGAGAACACAGTTCCCGCAGTAAACAAGAAGTAAGTAAAGAACATGCGATATTTACGTAAAAAACTCCCTGCTCAAGGGATTAAATATCACGACCTACCCCAGTAGGATCTTCATATTATAATCTATTGCAATCTAGGAATTAAACTATTAATCCCTCACCACTTACAATAACTCTATTGTATGTCCTTTGCAATAACTCTATTACAAAGCAACACTCTTGACTGACTCTAGTCAAACAACCAAAACAATAATGGTTAAATGATGTCCTACAAAATATTTCTAGAAAAACCGTGTAGGTTTACAAGTAAAGACAGAAGACAAAGACTCAACAAACATAAGGACTCAAGACATCTTTAGTGTTGGGATTTGGTCTTTGGTATGTAGCAGCTTTGTTCTTGAGTGCACCTGCAGGAAACAGTGGTGGCTGGCACTTGAGATGATAGTTTTTTCAGATTATCAAGTGTTAGGTCAAACCTTGTATAATGTTGTTTATATATGAGAGAGCATGTGTAAAGAGATATGGACATTACACCTTTTGGTTTGGCCTTTAGCAACAATGGTTGTGCCGCAGCACTGCTGCCTGTCGTACAATGAGACAGCTTCTACAGCTTCTACAGCTATAGAGTTAATGTACGACAATTGGGGAACTAATCCTATTCGTTTCCTTATCTATTTCCGTATCTGGTTTCTCGATGACGTTTGACCAGACCACAAAGCATATCACAACAGGTGTAGAGGAACTAATCGTATCAAGTTCCTATTTGGTTCCTCAGTAAAGTATGACAAATCATCAAAAACATAGTAGCATAACTTATCAATTTTCCCCTTTTTGATGAAGAAAAATTCAAAATTAATATCCCCTCTGAGAACCAGATTCCCAACATGTTCCCTTGTGAATCAACAAACGGTTCCCCCTTGAGAACCGAATTCCTCTTACCCCCACCCCCCTACAATTATCTTCCCTCATTTGGGATTATTGAAAAGAAAGAATGAATTAGCACAAGCAGAAAAGAAGTCCAAAAATATTAACTCATGTCACTTGTGTGCATACAATATGGAAAAAAGCAGAACACAAGAGATTAATATTACACAAAGTAGACATTAATTGCTCAATAAAGATTGTTTACTTTAACTACTAAAAGCCTTCTTTATTTGTTTTGATTGTTGCAGGATTTGATTGATGTTGTTGCAACTTTGGTTCCTAAATCACATCATATATGATGTGTTAGGCACATAGAAGCTAACTGGAGCAAGAACTGGAGGGGTGTAGAAATGAAAAAGTTGTTGTGGTGGTGTGCTTGGAGCTCTTATGATGAAGAGTTCAAGGATCAATTGAGGACCCTAGGGACTATTTCTGAACAAGCTGCTAAAGACCTAATTTGGTACCCTCCACAAAACTGGTGTAGGACTTATTTTGACACAACATGCAAGAATCAGATGGTTGATAACAACTTCACAGAATCATTCAACAAATGGATTCTAGAGGCAAGACACAAACCAATAATCAAGATGTTGGAAGATATTAGAGTCAAGGTAAATTACTGTTTTAGTGTTTTATGTAACTAACTGATTTTATGTATGCTTATAATAGTGTTTGATTATTGGTTTTCCCTTGTGTGAAAGGTAATGAAAATGTTAAAAAATCATGAAGATGAATGTAGGACTTGGAGAGATGAATTCAGTCCATATGCCATGGAGTTATTGGGTGATTTCAGAGAAATTGCACAAGGGTGTGAAGTTGATTATAATGGTGACTTTGGTTATGAAGTGCATGAAGGTCCAGAGAAGCATACTGTTAAGTTTCAACTAAAGAAGTGCACATGCAGAACATGGGACTTGACAGGAATTCCCTGTCCCCATGCAAATTAGATGTTTACTTGACAAGAAAGAAGAGCCATTGAGTGAAATGCATTGGTGGTATTCAAAGGAAGCTTACATGGATGTGTATATGCATAAAATACAACCAGCTAGAGGTGAAAAATTCTGGAAGGTAGAACCACATTATGCAATGGAGCCACCAAAAATTGTCAAAATGGTTGGTCGACCAAAGGTAAAGAGAAAGAGAGAAAAGGATGAGACAAGGATGAGAGAGGGGGTTTGGTCAGCTTCAAGAAAAGGACTTGTCATGACTTGTGGATACTGCAGTGAGAGAGGTCACAACATCAGAAACTGTCCTTTGATAATGCTACTCATTCCATTCTTATTAACTTCAGAAAATGTCCTTTGGTAATAATACCTTCATTGCTTGATCTTCTAGGTGAAAGGGAAACATAGCCACTTCTTCCAAGATTAAGGATCTTCTCAAGAAGTACAAGATGTGCCCTTGACAGCACCCCAAGATAGTCAAACTTCTGAATTTGTTTTTGTTCCTACACCTGGTATGAGGCCAATGACAGCAGCCCAAGACACACATCAACAAAACAACTATACTCACAGTGGAACAGTAGCAGAACCAGCAACAATGCCAACAACAACAGCTGCACCAACAACAGCAGCACCAGCAGCTATGGCAACAGCAACAGCAGCAATGGCAACAGCAGCACCAACACCATCAGTTGTTCTGGATGGTGACTGTGACTGTGAAGATGGGGATGCAATATCTGAAGATGATGCTGAACATCCAGTTTTGAGACCTAAGGTGATATCTGAAGCTAAGACTAGGCTTCAAAAGAAAAAGTTGAGGCAACTGCCAAATGGTACAAGGAAGATTGCATTCATGGGTGATGAATCTGGTGCCAATGTGCCTGCAAACTTGCCATATTCACCAAGGAAAGTCACTTGGAAAGGCAAAGCAGCAATGACATCAAGACAACTATTGGCATAAAAGGAGGAAAAAGTTGGTAAATTGAAGGCTAAGGAGATCAAGCTCTAGAGGACCTCAATTGTGTTTGAATGGCAAACTTTAACTTAGGAAACGAAACTATATTTTTGTGATGACTGATTCATAACTTATTATGTATTGTTTTTGTGGTGAATCAGTTGTGGAAGTTGTATTGATTCACCCTAAAAATCTTCTGTTGGGCTTATATTAGGGTGAAATACATTGTGACAAGTGGTTGTTAAGTATTTAGTTGGCTATATATAACTATGCCTTGTTATCTATTGATTGTGGAAATTGTTATATTGATCTTGTTTATTTTCGAATATGCATAACATAATGTTGGTTCTTGTGGCAGTACTTTAGTTCAATGACCATAACATACCAATGAAAACCGAAATGAAAACTAGAGATTCATTCAAAACGGAAATACAAAAATACAGACAACTGCAAATTTAACCTAACTAAAAGCTGCAAATTCCCTTCATTAAACAACTATGCCAACAATCTGCAATTTGCAATTTGGTAAGCCATAACTTCTCTACATCATTCAACAGATTTTGTAAGCTAGAAGGACCAACAGATTCCAATGGTCACCATATTTGGACACTACTAACCAAAACACAACTTCTCTACATCATTTTGTAAGCCACAAATATAACAAAAACATCCTATGACCATATTATAAACTTTTTCTATTGCTTCAATTTCAACTCCAAATTTGAAACTTTCTCCTCCAATGCAGATACATTATTCAAATTTCCAGCTTTACTACCCACCATATCATCGACCATCTTCCTAAACTTATTCCTTTCTTGGCGAAGAGCATCCACTGTAATTTTTTGCTTGTGGATAAACATTGATACATGAGGTGGAAGTTCTTCATCGCGCCATTCCCAATAACGACAACCATTACTCTCTTAACGAGGACATTCATAGAATCTACGACCATCATTCATAGGTGCCGTAGCAGTAAAATAATTGGCTACCAGTCCGCAATAACAAACACGAGCATCACCTGGATCACGAGAAGAATTAGAAGAAGATTCTACCATTTGAAGCTTAAAAATAAACAAACTCCAATTTATCAAAGATTTCAAGTTAAAAGAGAGGAGTTAAGCAGCTGAAATTTGGAGATGAAGTGGGTGAAAATGACCTAAGGTCGAGTGATTTGGGGGGGTAAAACAAGGTTTGTTGGGTCGGGTCGGTACATTTGGGTTATAGGTGGGGTAAAATCAGGTTTGGGGTATGGCCTAATAAATAACAAATTAGATATGTCCACGTGGAATTAATAAAATGTTTAAATAAATCACAACTCACCCGTTAGAATTAAGGGCACAAGTATGCCAGATTTTTAACGGTAGGGTCATTCTTCGCAAAATAGGTTAACGAGGGGCATTTTTAGACTAGAGTCGATACGTTAGGGGCAGGTCTGACCCTTTTCCGTTGTTTAAACCTGGTTTTCATCACTCTGCTTCTTAAATTATGAAAACTGTTTGGGCTGAGTTCCCTTGATTTCCGTTGTTATGCCCGACTGGCTGTGAGGTTAATGACTGAGAGAGGTTGAGGACCTAATCGTGAGGATTATATATATATATATATATATATATATATATATATATATATATATATATATATATATATATATATATATATATATATATATTGATCGGGCTGCACACCGCAGCAATATTATATGTATATATTATGGATCGGGCTGCACACTGCAGCGATACTTATATGGATCGGGCTACACGTCGCAGCGATATATATATTGGATCGGGCTGCGCGCCACATCGATATGACGCTTGGGCTGTAGGAGCCCCTCCAGAGTCTGTACACCTCCAGTGAGCGTAGTCGACTATAAACTATGAAACGGGTTGCACGCCGCAGCGATTATTATGATTATTACTATTATGAGATATTATTGAGCCTGAGTGCTGAGTGTGAGTACTATGTGACGAGAGCTGAGTCACGAGTGGCCGAGAAGCTTGCCCGAGAGGCTATATTTGTGAGTGATACCTTGCCCGAGGGGCCCATTTATGACGTTTATGCTGATTTCACTCTTCCTTTTTGAATGAGCCTCTGTGGAAAAATGCTAAGTAAATGCTTTCAAAGTATTCCAATTTGAATTGAAGTTTTACGAAGTAACTGGCTTTTAAACTGTTGAGTTTGACTTGATATTCTGTTGTATACTCTTTTACTTGATTTTTAACTGCTCGTCACTGCACTCAGACCTTATTTACTTTAGTTACTTACTGAGTTGGCGTACTCACGTTACTCCCTGCACCTTGTGTGCAGATCCAGGTGCCCGAGCGGTAGAGTGAGGGTTTCCAGCATTTTCGGAGCTTATCGGAGACTGCAAGGTAGCTGCATTGCGTCCGCAGTCCTGCTTTCCTCCTTCCTCTCCTTGTTTTCCGCATTTTTAGACTTTTCATGTATTGGACAGTCGGACTGGTTGTATTTAGAGGCTCTAGACTTGTGACACCATATTGTTGGGCTGTGTTTGTTTGATGTTTTACTGTTTTCCGCACATGTCAGTGATTTAGATATTTCTTATGAAAAATTTAGACTTAATCAGTGTTAGAAAAATGTTTTTATTAAAAAAAATTCACTGTGGTTACTTGTTAGGTTGGCTTGCCTAGTACTGTGATAGGCGCCATCACGACATGGGTATTTGGGGTCGTGAAAGATAATCCTTATTCAGTATTGATTGTTAATAAAATTTGTACAAATAAATATTTCTGCAAGAACTTCTCCTCCTTCTCCCTTGTTCTTCTTCTCTTCATGATTCCTCCTTCTCCATCTTTTTCTTATCCTTGTTTCTCATTCTCCTTCTCTTATCCTTCTTTCAATAAAATTATGAACAGACAACTAAGTTTAAAATAAAATGAGATATGTGTTGTGAAAAACTAATGATATATTGCTTATCAGTGGTTCAAATTAATCGGATAATAATTCATTTAGTTTATATTGTCTATCCCTATTGGTTTCGATTGGTTTGGTTGAAGAAAGTTAAAAAACACCTTTGTTGGATTTAGTTGAGCTAGAAAAAATCTTCGTTGAAGAAAATGATCCACATGTTGGAATGGGTATTAGAAGGTTTGATATCAAATTTGGAGTTGATTTTGACGAATTTTAAAGCAAAAACGTATTGGTGAAATTTTTATACAGTAAGTTATATTCATCCGGAATTTATGGCCAAATTCTAACAGTCATCCTAGCGATCCGTTAGGATTTGCGACAAGGCAAGTTCTACTATCAACTTGAAATTCGTTAAGATTTATGGCCAAACTAATCTGGTGATCCATTAGGATTCGGCATAAATCCTGATAATTCGCAAGCTTTTCCATCAATTTGATATCATGGTCATGTTTTAAGGATTTTATTACATGATGCTGGCAATGAATCTAGTTTTGAAAAACCATTTTTAAACGAATGGTGACATTGAAAGATCCTAGTGAAAATCTCCTTTTAGTGTTGACAACCAGATTCACGAACAATATCTCTCGATTAAAATGAGCAGAACCCTAATTTTGGTATCTGCTTACAAAAATGAAACGTAGAGAGAGAGGATGTGAAAGTGAATTTTATTGAAATGAATAATCTGATCTAATACACTGTATATCTATCATCATTGCCTCCTGCCAAGCAGGATGAGAGGCAGCCTGATGATAGAATTGTGGCTCTTGCAAGCAACTCTCAGAAGACACAAAAAGCACCTTGGATTAGAGACAATGGGAAAGACATAATCACTAGGGTAAGGGGTGGATTAGAAGTTCTACAAGATTTTCTTGGTGGAGGAGTAGTGAGAGGAGGTGCAGGAACAGAAGAATGTGAGACATGAGAGAGAGGAAAGGAATCAAAAACTCCAGGTGTAGGAGAGGGAGGTGAAGATGTTGGTGATGAAGCAGGTACCGTAGGTGGAGAAGTAGGTGGAGAAGAAGTTGATGGTGGATGGAAAGGCAGGAAAATCACAAGTAGATATAGAGGGAGGAAAGAGATGAGAGGAATTGGGAGAAGAATAAGGGAAGATATGCTCATGAAATAAAATAACCTTGGAATGAAAAATTCTGAAATTACCTAAGTTCAAAAGTTTATAACCCTTTTTACCAACACTATTGCCAAGAAATACAGAAGGAATTGACCTAGACTTAAATTTGTCCATATATGACTTTGGCACAACAACAAAACATAAGCACCCAAAAGTTTTTAAATGAGCACTAGGAGGATCAGTACTATGTAAGAGGGTAAATGGAGATTTATTATTTAAGCGAGGAGAGGGGAATATGTTAATTAGGTATGTGGCTATGAGGACACATTCACCTCAATATTTGACAGAGAGTTTGGATTGAAAAAGTAGGCCCCTTGCAGTTTCAAGTAAGTGCTTGTGCTTCCTTTCCACAACACCATTTTATTGAGGTATATGTGGGTAGGAAGTCTGATGCAAAATGCCATGGGCAAAGAAAAAGGATAAAGCTGTTGAGCTAGAACCTAACTCAAATGCATTATCATCACCACCTGAACTTGGGAATGAAATTGGGTTTTCACCATGAAAATGAAGGATTTGAGAAGAGTAAAAGCACTACCCTTAGTGGATAACAGATGAGTCCAGGTGATCCTGGAAAAATAATCAACAATGATCAAAAAATACTTAAAACCATTATATGTTTGAGTGTGATATGGACCCCAAAGATCCACACGTATCAATTAAAATGGGAAGGTAGAATGAATGTAGATTTCAGGGAAAAGAAGTCTTTGTTGCCTAGCCATAGGACATATATGACATAAAAAAGTTTGTTTCTGTGGTAATGTTTGAGATAAGAAAGGAATATATTTCATCTTACTAAATGGTAGCATCATGCATATAAGCAGAAGAATTAGAATCAGAAAAAGAAATACTGCTCTTATTCATATCATGCAAAGTGTTGGCAGTAATAGTATTTACAAATGAAAAATGAAAAGTAGAATCATAGGAAGGAACAGGTGAAGCAGGATTGAAGATGTAGACCCCAGCCTGAAGAATACAAGAACTAGTGGCTTCTTCAGAGAAGGTCCCTGCAAAACACAGAGAATAGAAGAGAAATAAGCAATACAATTCACTTCAAGGATTAATTGAGCAAGAGATATGAGATTATAATGAAAGGAAGGAACCAGCAGTACAAGAGAAAGGGAGATTTTAGGACTCAGGGTAAGGGTACCAGTACAGGTTACTTTCACCTTATAACCATTAGGCAAAGTTACAAGATAAGGTAAGGCAAGAGGTTTAATGTTCAATAAAAGAGAAGTGCATAGAGTCATGTGATTAGTCGCACCCGAATCTATAATCTAAGGGCTATTCTCTATCTTAGAAAAATTGCAAGCAAAATTTTTAAATTCAGGGTTACCTATCAGACCTGCAAAATTTGCAGAACCAACCAGGATGGACGGGCAGGTGGTGATACTTTGGATTGCTGAAGAAGACTTAGCAGTTGATCAAATTGTTCTTTGGTAATGGCAGCACCCCCAGATTCAGATTTAACAAGTCTATGAGCGTTGCTAGTAGCATCATGCTCCCCCATGGATTGAGAATCTGAAACTTGTCCAAAAGCAACACTCCTTTTGAATTTAGACTGAAAACCAGGTGGAAAACCATGTAACTTGAAGCACTTGTCAATCAGATGTCCAGTCTTCTTGCAATATTTGCACACCAGAGGACTTTTTTGTTTTGTTCAAAGTTAACTTTCTGACTATATGATTTTTGAACCCCAATGGAGAAAGCAGCAGAATCAGAATTGTAAGAAGGTGTGGGAGTATGAATCTCAGCCTGACTTTCATCATTAATGAGCATGTCATAAACATTATCCACATCAGGAAGTGGTTTCATCATCAAAATGTTTCTTCTAATAGTGGAGTAGTAGTCGTTGAGTCCCATCAGAAATTGGTGAACTTTCTATTCTTCATCCAATCTTTGGAAAGACTCCTTGCAACCACAAGTGCCATCAGGATACCATATAGAGAAGGAGAGTTTGTCCCACAACTTCTTAATCCTGTTGAAATATGAAGCAATATTGAAAGTAACCTGAGAGATTGAAGAAATCTCTTTGCGAATTTGGAAAATTTTGATTCCACTGGCTTGACCAAACCTACGTTCAATCTCTTTCCAAAGTTTCTCAGCAGATTCGGTGTACATAACAATCTCCCTAATCTCAGTGAATAAACTGTTAAGAATCCAAGCAACTACCATATCATTACATCGGATCCATGGCTCGAGAAGAGGGGAAGTAGAGCTAGGTTTCGGTATTGATCCATTAATCATTCCTTGTTTATTCTTACAAGACAGTCCTAAGAGCATCCCTCTTCTCCAGCTCCCATAACCAGAACCATTGAAAGCTGTAGTAACCAAAATTGTTCCCGGAGAATCAGAAGGAAGAAGGTACAATGGTGAGGCAGGGGGGACACCGGAATTATTGCTAGCACCAAACCCGTCGTCGGACGTCGAACCCATACTAATAAGAAAAACAGCTTAAAGCAACAAATTGGGTAAAAACATTTGTGAAATTAGGGTTTCAGCAAAGTAGAATACTAGTTGACTTCTTCAAAGAATAGTTTGAAAGAGCCAAACTTTGAGAGAATAACGGCAACCAAACCAGAAAAAATAGCTCCGAAAATAGAAACAACCGCTTGCCGGAAAAGAGAAACGCCGACAAGGAAAAACTCAAAATTCACAGCTCGTACTTCAAATTACAGACATTACCGCCAAAATCGAGAGAATCGATCTGGATCTAGCATAATCCAAGCTCTGATACCATGTTGACAACCAAATTCACGGACAGTATCTCGCGATTAAAATGAGCAGAACCCTAATTTTGGTATCTACATACTGAAATGAAACATAGAGAGAGGATGTGAAAGTGGATTTTATTAAAATGAATAATCTGATCTAATACACTGTACATCTATATATATATTTACAGAAGTGGGCCGGGTCACAAACATAAAATTAGATACACAGTTGGCCCAAGCTTAACTACTCTATTACACTACTATACTTCAAGGAGGTTTGGGCTCATGTCTTGTGCAAGTAGGCTTAGTCCAGCAGAAATTACGTGTAGATACAACATTTAGGTACACTAATTTAAGTCACAAGAAATGATGCTAGTAACGTAAGATGACTACAGGAGTTTTATATCTACGGATCTCATCTCACGGCATCAAAGTGACTCCATTCAAGTATATAACTCCTTGGACGAAACTTCTAATTTATGGATATTTCAAGATGTTAGTTTGAGTGAGGATTTTCAACTCCAACTCCACTAGAACAATGAGCCAAAATGTATCAACTACAAGACTGTAAATAAATACTCTCCAATACTCCTACTACTCCTATTTGATTCACAAGTTACTCTAACTTATAAAGAAAATACTCACTCCAACTCACCAATTGTTTATGACACTTGATTACAACTCAATTTCCTAAAACACATTCACTAGTCTGACTCAGGAAGAATATAATGCAGGTACTCGACTTGAGTAAACAACTTGTGACTCTTTTGTTGATGTGTAAAAGGATAGTTCAGAAGTCCAAAGTCTATCCTATTTAAAACTCAACTTGAGATCTTCTAGGAGTCCTATTCATAGTTGCTTCCTCTTTGATACGACTCCTACTGTTCCAAGGATTCCACAAGCTTTGGGACTTTTGTCTCTAACTGAATTATCCGTATCTTCTTGAGAAAAGACCCTTATCACTTATAGCAGCATTCTTCCACCAAAATCGGACCTAGGTAACGTTGAGATAAAGTTACTATCTTGTACAGACATACAAGTATCAACATGAGGAGCTGATCCTTTCTCCTGAGGAGCTGGTTCTTCAGAACAATTAAGCAGCTACGTTGAGGACCTGTTCTTTGAACATTTAGTCATAATTTGTTAATCATCAAAACTTCAATACTCAATACAGGACTACCATTACTCATACGATCATTCGACTATTCAAACCTGGTTTGCTTTATCTTCGGTTTCTGAATCACTCATTGCCATCATCCATATCACTTCTTCCTCTGTTTTGGATTCTTCAATCGCCATCAAGGCCACTTTGATGTTTTCATGTCCAATGTCAGTTTTCAAGGTCCTCCATATATCATGAGCAGAGATGCAAGAGGACACTCTGAGGAGAGTGTTTCTAGACAAGCTTCTGTAGAGCATGTCCTTCGCTTTAGCATTTTTTTGAACTAGATGACGATCTTCCTCATCGTATTCCTCTTCTCTTCTGTTGCACTTGTTACCTTCACTATCCATTTTAGTTGGGAGAATTGGTCCATGACTGACAATTACCCATAGGTCAAAGTCAGTAGCCTGAAGAAATGTTTCCATGCGCAGCTTCCATTCGTCATAGTGGTGTTCATCAAACAAAGGAGGTCTTCCAATGTGCATTCCAAGCTGTATTGGGGGTTCTGACTCCACAGCTTGGTGTTCATCAATCACAACATAGAGACTTATAGCCTCATCCTCCTTTTTTTCCTCTTGATCACTTCCACTGTCCTCATATGTTGCCAAGAATGCTTGCTTCATTCCTTCAGTAAATCCTTCGCCTATGATTTTTCCTTTGTTGGAACCTTTTTCTCTCATCTTCTCCCGCTTCTCTTTTTCAGCTCATTCTTTCCTCCGCTCAATTTTCCACATTAGGCAGTCCTTGACCATGTGATCTAGATTGCCGCACTTATAGCACCCATCATAGTTGGCTTTGTCGATCTACTTGGGCTTATCGCTGGTCTCTCTCTTGCATGCACTTTTGGAATTCTTTATGAACCTCTTGAACTTGGCAAACATTGCTAGATCAGGATCATCATAGTCAGATTCATCATCCTCAGACGCTTTAAGAACCAAGGCCTTATCCTTCTTTGGTTCTTCCTTGCGCAGTTCTATCTTTCTCATTTCATGAGTTTTTAAGTTTCCAACCAACTCATCAAGTGAGATTGTCCAATTCCTTGGCTTCCAAGATTGCTGTGACTTTTGATTCCCATGAAGCTGGAAGGATTATTAGAACTTGGCTAACCAACTCTTCTAAGGTAAACATCTTTCCAAGTGATTTCAGTTCACTGGTTATTATAGTGAACCTAGTCATCATATCTTGGATGGGCTTAGACTCCTTCATGGAGAAAAGCTCATAGTTTCTTATGGTTATAGTATTTTCCCGCTAAGGGGCTACTTGTATAAGAAAAAGAAGAGTCCTCTCGAAGGCAATAGCTCCATGCTTCGTCTCTTTACTTGGTTTGTTCCTTCATGAGAAATTTGGAGTGCATCCCACATGCGTTTCGCATTAGAGCACATAGAAATTCTATTGTACGCATCAGGACCAAGTCCTGAGATAATGATTTTTTTAGCCTTTGCATTCTTCTCCATCATTCTGAAATCTGATGCCACAAATTCGGAGGGGTCCTTAGGAACCGTTTCATTTTGTGCAATTTGTTTAGTAGGAATCAAAGGACCTTGGTTCCCTATGCTCCATAGTTCATAGTCTTCAGCTATTAGAAAGTCTTCCCTTCTTGCTTTCCACCAACTGTAATATTTTCCATTGAACATGGTTGGCCTGGTAGTTGATTGTCCTTCATTAATTCTAGGTGGAGCACTCATCTTGCTTCCAAGATCTCTCTAGGTGTTAGCTGCGTAAATGAGAGAACCTGGGTGTGATACCAATTTTTAGTTTGAGTGCCCGTATAGATTACTAAAGAACATGGTTCTTTACCGTGTTTCTTAAGCGTAAAGTAAATAAGCAATAAAATGAACACATCGATTTTTACGTATAAACCCGGCTCAAAAGGTGCAAAAACCACGACCTACCACGTCGGATTTTCAACTCCAACTCCACTAGAACAATGAGCCAAAATGTATCAATTACAAGACTGCAATTAAATACTCTTCAATACTCCTACTACTCCTATTCGATTCACAAGTTACTCTAACTTGTAAAGCAAAATACTAACCCCAACTCACTAATTGTTTATGACACTTGATTACAACTTAATTTCCTAAAACACATTCACTAGACTAACTCAGGAAGAATGCAATGCAAGTACTCGACTTGAGTAAACAACTTGTGACTCTTTTGTTGATTTGTAAAAGGATAGTACAGAAGTCCAAAGTCGATCCTATTTAAAACGCAACTTGAGATCTTCTAGGAATCCTATTCATAGTCATCTTCCTCTTTGATAGGACTCCTACTGTTCCAAGGATTTCACAAGCTTTGGGACTTTTGTCTCTGACTGAATTATTCGTATCTTCTTGAGCAATGACCCTTATCACTATTAGCAGCCTTCTTCCACCAAACTCGGAACTGGGTAACTTTGAGATAAGGTTACTGTCTTGTACAGATGTACAAGTATCAACTTGTGGAGCTGATCCTTTCTCCTGAGGAGTTGGTTCTTCAGAACAATTAAGTAGCTACGTTGAGGACCTGGTTCTTTGAACATTTAGTCATAATTTTTTAATCATCAAAACTTGAATACTCAACACAGGACTACCATTACTCATACGATCATTCGGCTATTCAAAATTAACTCAGCTATTCTTATTCCACACAAATGTTCACTCAACCGAAATTATCAAACTTTTATGAAAAGTGTGACATGGCAGTCCATATGAACAAAACATAGAAAATCCACTTATACACCCAACCTAACCCGCTGAAAATAAACATCCAATCGCTAAATAAAATCAAAAGCTAAAACGCATCCCTATTGCAAATACATCTCTCTTATTCTTCTTATAAAAATCAGCTTTTTTATGTTATGGTCTCACTCTAGTCCTTAATGTCGTACCTATTATTGTTTAATAGAAAATAGAAGAAAAATCGTGAAAAGAAGAATATAGGTCATTGAAAAAAGAAGAACACATGTCACTCTAGTCCTTAGTCCTTAACCTTGTACACATTATTGTTTTATAAATCTAGAGTAAAAATCATAAAAATAGAAGAAATATATATTTTAATAAGAAGAAGAGAGATGCATTTACAACAGGGATGCATTTTAGCGTTTGATTTTATTAAGTGGTGGATATTTATTTTTAGTGGGCCAGATTGGATGTATGTGTTTACCTCGAAAAATGTAAGTAACAATTAAAGATAATTTGTGGTTTTAAAGATACGTGATATATTCTAATACTAGTGATTATACAAGTAATATTAAGCTTAAGTAAGAAGAAAAAGATGAACCAAATCAATGTTGCTGGAGCAATAGGGGTTGACCACTCTTGGACTGTTGCTTGTGCACCTTGCACCCCCCTTTTGCCTCTTCCTTTTGCCTGTTCTTTCTTAATGTATTGTGGCCCAAGACTTCATCGTAACGCTCGATCTCAGCTACTAGAGATATATTTACTTTTATCAAGGGCTTCCTGTCCCATATATATGTTCCCAGAGATCTGGATGATGTCTTCGAGGAAAGACGATGCTCCCGAGGATGTAGTCTTTAAAGTGGATTAGGTTTTTTGTCTTTTGTTTTTTGCTTCTTTGCTCCTGTGTAAGCATCCTTCTTGAGTGTCGTAGTTGTAATTTGTAAATATATCTTAAAAGCAAAAAAGGATCCCCTTGTATCCCTTCTGGTTCGTGCTGAATGTTGTTCTATCTTTTTTCGTAAAAGACTTTAATGAGATGGTTTCAATAGCTAGCCAAATATCGAGCTCAGAACATAATAAACCCTTAGGTTTTAATATAGTACCCCTCAAGGTTCTCGTTAATCTTCGAGTTGAGCTTAAATGCGAACCCCGAACATCATGATCCCCGAGCTCGATTCGGGTGAGAGCAAGATCTCGAAATGAAGCTAATCCTTAAACCTTTTCGTGGTCCTCGAGTGAGAATTTGCTCGAACTCGGGTAGCCCTTGGGCTTAGTAGTCGAGCAAGTGTTTGCTCGAACTTTAAATAAAGATAGCCCTTAGGCTTTACAGATAGTCCCCGAGTGAGAATTTGCTCGAACTCGGGTAGCCCTTGGGCTTAATAGACGAGTGAGTGTTTGCTCAAACTCAAAATAAAGTTAGCCCTTAGGCTTTATAGATAGTCCCCAAGTGAGAATTTGCTCGAACTCGGGCAGCCCTTGGGCTTAATATTCGAGTGAGTGTTTGCTCGAACTCGACTTGTAGGCTGCCTTTAATGATTTTTGACAAACTAATTCCTAATGCCTTGGTCCTGATGCCAATATCATGACATAAGCGGTTGAAGTGACTTAAAAGTTGTTTTTTGTATGAATCCCTAAATCATTAATTAGAGGCGGCTGACGGTCGGCCTTTTGGCTTCCTCAACACGCTTAAAAGACCTTTATAAATAGATAGATCCCACAACCTTACAAACTTTATTACTTTCAAAGTCTCATTTAGCCTTTTTCAGTTGCCTTGAGCTCTCCCTTCTCTTCACTAACAACATTTTTCATCTTCTTGGATCTACCGCATAGTGATGGCTAAAACTTCTAAATTTGTTCCTCAAAAGGAAAAAGCTCCTTCATCTTCTCGATCGACCAAGAGTAAACCGGTAGTGCCACCTCGTATCGAGGAATGCATCCCACCGCCATGTGAGATTACATCCGATTTTAAAATCGAAAAACCTATTTCGACACCAGGCCGATGCGAGCCCGTGTCTCGATATGTTTGTTTGGTGACCAAGGCTGAGCTCAAGCAAGTAAAGGAGGATTGCAAATGGGATAATAATGAAACAGTGATTCCTTCCTCTGAGGAGGATATCACCACATATAAAGCGGGGTACTTGAGTGTATATACTTACCCATTTATGTTGGGCCCTGCAATTCCGGCTCTGGGTCCCGCAGACCCAGTTATCCTCGACTTTTGCCAACAATACCGAGTGACGCTCGGCTAGATCTACCCCTCCTTCTGGCAAATCGTTTACTTAATCGGGTTCTTTTCGAACCAAATCGAGGGAACGTCTTTTACCCTCGATCATCTGATCAGATTATACAGTCCCCGACTTTATCGTGGGAGCTTGATAAAATTGCAACGCCGATCTTTAAAATCCCTCTTCTCTAGCATCGATGAGGACAAAGACCGTGGCTGGATGAGCCAGTTTGTCCGAGTCAATACCTCCAATTTGATTCCTACTGATTGGATGCCGTTCCCCGAGGAGTGGAACATGAAACGTGAGTATACCCTGCTTTCTTTTCTTTTCCCCGACTTTATATTTTTATTTGATCTAACCTCTTTATGATTGTGTAACCGCTTCTTGGTTTCCCGGTGGGGTTCCGGACCTCGAGGGCTGGGTCCGAAAGCTGGCCTCCGCCTCCTCTTACTCGGAGCATTGCTGGCGAGATTCGGCCAAGGGTCGATGGGAGGCAAAAAACCATGGTGAGTTCTCTTGTTTGTTTTTCAGTGTTTCTATTACGGGATACTAATCTCGATTTCACGTAGGTCTTGGAGACGCCGTTGAATTGAGGCCGGCCCAAACTGGTGAAATGGAGGCCCCGAAGCCTCCCAAAGAAAGAAAAAGGAGGAGAGAGTCATCTGAAAATCCCCCGAAGCCAAAGAAAAGCTTGGCTCGAAAGCCTAAGGTAGATGCATCGGCCTTATCTCCGAAAACGGCCCAACGTCTTCGGGACCAGGAGGAAGAAGAAGATGACGATTGCCTGCTGGTAAACCGTAAAAGAAAGAATGGCGATGCTTCGAAGCCCACCGAACCAGTAGTGGTTGATGTGGCTCATTCCAGAGCCGAAGAAATCACCGAAGGGAGCTCAAACAAAGTCCCCGAACCATCGTCCAAAAAGAAAGCGCCTCGTTCAGGAGATTATCATGAGGGCGAGGTCGAACGGCCTGACCCCGAGCCTCCTCAAATAAAAGAGAATGCCCCGAGTGGACCTCTCGGGGTGATCAACGTGAATGATTCTCCTCCTGGCCCCGAGTTCTCCGAGGGACAAATCCATGAGGCTCTGAATATGAGGTCTTCTGAGGTGGAAGCAAGTCATGAAGGGCATGACATTTTTCAAGAATGTCTCGCAAGGCTAGAATATGGCCCCGACCCCGACGCTTCTTTCATTTTTGATGAGGCTCGTAAACTCTTTAAACAAGTGAGTTTTCTGTTTTTTATTCCTGTACCTTTGTTTTAGCTGTTCTGAATCTGTCTTTCCTCCTTTTTCGTGAAGGCTGTGCTGCTCCATAAAAAGTCATTTTCCAAGTCTCGAGATGATCTTGCTCGATGCGAGGCTGAACTTAAGAGGACTTTGGAGGAGAGGGATGACTTCAAAGCCCTTTATACTAAGAAAGAGGTGGAGATCTATTATCTCCGAGTTGATTTGACACAGGCGTGCCAAGGTCGAGCCGAGTATGTTGAGAAGGTAATATAGCTCCCAAAGATCTGTTACGTATTTGCTTTGTTTTGGCAGCTGACACTTTTAATTTCGCAGTTCCGTTAGAAGGCCGATTTGGAGGCGCAGCTTCGGGAGGAGCTTAAGACGAAAGAAGCCGAGGCCCTGAGGTAGAGGCAGGGTATGGACGATCTTGCCTCTGAGAAGGAAACTTTAAAAGAGCATTTAACTTCGCTCGAACGCTAGCTTCGAGGTGCGAAGGAGGAGAACCTAGCTCGGGGCCTCGAAATCGAGGAGCTTAAAGCCAGATCTGCTGCTGAGCTAGCCAAGGCCAAATTTGTTGCGGCGGAAATTATGAATTCGTATCAAACCGACGCCGAAGCAGCTAATGCTCGGGCAAAGGAGATCTCTTCTATGGGAGAGGCTAAGTTATCAAGGGCCCTTGACCATGCTAGGCGACAATCCCGGAGGATGACCGTCGAGGAGATACATGCTCGCGGCTTCGATCTTTCAGCCGATATTGAAGCGGAGAAGATTTTGGAAGAAGAGGAGGCCGGTCTGCTTTCCGATGAAGATGATTCAGCCAGTGTCTCCGAGAGTGAAGGAGACGGGGATGAAGTCCCCGAGGGCGAGGCTCCCGAAGATGTGACTCCAGAAGATGCAGCTGCTAAGGAGGTGACCCCGAAGTAGTTTTAGGTTACTTTATTTTGTTTCCTTGTAAGCTTTCCTTGTGTAAATATTTCCTGCAATCATCTTTTGGAAATACGGGGGGAACCTTTTATCTCGTCTTTAACATTGCTTTTATTCAACATTGCCTTTATTTATAGAAAACTTCGCTTGAATGATTATTCCGAGGATTGATTCGGGGTATTATAAACCCTTAGATCTTTATCGATAGGTATAATAATTTTCGAGCTGAGTCTAAACAAATTCATTGTGAGCTCGGGATATTGTGAACCTCGAGTCCGAATCGAAATGAAAGCGGAGTCTCGAACTATAAGTTTTAGGCCCTTAAGCCTTTCGAGGTTGGCCTTTAGGCTCTTATGTATCGGCCCTTGGGCTCTTTAAGTTGGCCCTTGGGCTCTTATAAATCGGCCCTTAGGCTCTTTAAGTTGGCCCTTGGGCTCTTAGAATGGCTAGATAATTTTTCCCTCATTTCGGCTTAACAGACTTAGTGAAATTTTAATTATGCCTTAGCATGCGTTTTTTGCACCCGTAGGTTTATTCGAAGGTTTGACATATCGGAACCTTATTAGTGATTTGTTTGTGTAAACATAATCGAACACCTCTTGAGGTATTTCCGAGGGCCGATATTATCGCAACCCTTGGAATTTTTGAGGGCTGAATTTATCGAAGCCCTTTGTATTTTGCTTTTGCCGAAGGTAGCCTAATTTAACCGGTTTTTACAAAGTGTTTGAAGGCCTTTAATTTATAGCGGAAGTCGGACGTCTTCGAGCTGCATTATTTGGTAGTAGCCTTTATATGACCGTAGTCTTTAGTATGGTCGTAGCCTTCGGGTATGTCACTTGGACTTGTTTCCCGTTAACTTTCCGAACTTGTTCGAGAAGTTAGTCCCCGAGAATATTGGCCTTGGCCTTTGTTTCGAATAGGTGCCTCTTTGAGGTCTTATAACTTCGGATTTTCGATAACAGTCCCCGAGTATTCGGGGTGCTTCTATGTATTGGCTCTTAAGCCATTTCCCGTAGGATTGTAAGTGTAGAGCTCGTATGAGATACAAAGTATTTTTGATATAACCAGAATGCTTCTTTAAATAGTTGATACATGCATACATGTTTTGCCGTCGGGGCTCGACTATTCTATATGGGCACGGTTCGTTTGACCGTTTGGCCCATTACAAAGTTCTCATATCGGGACCCTCTTAGGCGTGAAGTGTCTTTCCCAAAGATGTAACCTCCGAGGGTGATGTCCCCCAGCATCAAGTAACCTTGGATACTGTTGAGTTTTCCTTAGGCAGCACATAGTTGTTGCCTCGTTAAAAACCTGGCCGGTAAAACCCATTTGGGACAAAACCCGAGCCAAGGAAAAAAGAGTGCAACGTATTCTTTAAAACCTAAGGCCTTCGTGTAAAAAAGGGGTGTCTTCGAGATTATGCGCCTTTGAGAGCTCCCATCATGTCGGGCTTGTAAAATTCTTTATCAACGATTCCGATGGCTCAATGCGGTCCTATCTTGCTATCCGCGATTGTAATATCTTTGAAAGCCTCGACCTGGTCGGGGATGATTCTGATGCCTCGATCCGACACCATAAAGCCGGGAAACTTACCCGTGCCAACCCCGAAGACACGTTCCTCTGGATTGAGCTTCGTGTCGCATCGCCACAATACGTTGGCTATTTCCTGCAAATGAATTAAAGTGGTCCTCTGTGCACAGGGACTTGACCAGTCATATCATCAATATAAGCTTTCATTATTTTACCTATTTATTCTTCGAGCGGAATCCCAGTCATATTTAAACGGGGCAAAGCAATGCGATCTATATTATTAATAAGAGACTAAATGAGTTTTTTCCTGAGTGCGGGGATTAATCCCATTCGTAGGTGTACCTTTCTCTTGAGCTGTTGACTTGGTAGCATCGGGCTTTTCGGGAACAACGAAGGTTTGAGGATCTGGGGAATTCCTTTCTTCGCCTTCGGTTACCTGTTATTCTGCTTCCGTCGAGGCTCGGAGCTGTGACTACTACTCAACCACCTGCTTATCTTTGGAGTTCGATGTCTCCGAGGTCAAGGGTTCCGGTACCGGTGCCACTTCCTCGATTGCGAACATCTCTTTTTGCAGCATGTTGTTCTCCGTGGACTGTTTTCACTCCTTCTTCTGTCGGGAACTTCATAATCTGATTGAGAGTCGAAGGCACTGCCCTCATATTGTGTATCCATGGCCTTCCGAGGAGTGCGTTATACCTCATGTCACCTTCGATAACATGGAACCTAGTGTCTTGTATAGTCCCGACTACGTTTACTGGCAAGATAATTTCTCCCTTCGTTGTTTCACTTGCCATGTTGAAGCCATTCAGCACTCGGGATGCAGGTACAATCTGATCTTGCAGGCCGAGTTGTTTCATGACCCTTGATCTGATTATGTTCGCAGAGCTACCTGGATCCACTAAAACACGTTTAACCTGAATTTTATTCAAAAGGATAGAGATTACCAGGGCGTCGTTGTGAGGTTGGGACACGTCTTCTGCTTCCTTGTCACAGAATGATAGAGCGCCCTCGGGCACATAGCTCCGAGTCCGTTTTTCCTTTGTGATGGATACTTTAGTACGTTTGAATATGTCCTTGTGGGACGTTGGCTCCATTGATGATCATGTGAATGACTTGTTGAGGTTCTTCGGGTCATTTTTCCTGTTTGCATCTCTTTCTCGGAAATGGTTTTTGGTTTTGTCGCTGAGAAATTCACGAAGGTGCCCCTCGTTGAATAGTTTGGCTACCTCCTCTCTAAGCTGTCTGCAATCCCCGGTCTTATGCCCGTGAGTACCATGATACTTACACATTAAGTTGGGGTTTCTCTGAGAAGGATCTGTCTATATGGACTTAGGCCATCTAGAATCTTTAATTTTGCCAATGGCTGAGACGATACTTGAGGAGTCGACACTGAAGTTGTATTCTGATAATCTGGGTGCCTCCACTGGTCCCGAGCGCCTGTCAGACCCAGTTTTGCCTATAAGTCCCCGGGAGCTTTGGCCTCGATCTACTCTTCGATCATTCCGAGGTGCGTTACGCCTTGAAACGTTCCTTCTATTTTCGATGTACAATTGATATCTTTCCTTGTTGAATCTTGATCCCCGGTCTGTGTCCCTCGGGGGCTTGGTTGCGAATCTGTTCGGGTGAACTGAGCCCGAGGGGGCTCCCAACTGGTCTTCCTCGACCCTAATTTTTGACTGATACCGATTGTGCACATCCGACCATGTTACGACTGGATATTCGATCAAGTTCTGCTTTAGCTGTCGAGATGCTACCGAACTTCTTTCATTCAAACCTTGCATAAAGGCCTGAACTGCCCAGTCATCGGAGACTGGTGGTAATTCCATCCTTTCCATCTGAATCGGGACACGAACTCCCTTAGTATCTCGTCATCCCTTTGTCTTATTTTGAAGACGTCTGATTTTCTTGTGGCCACCTTTATGGCCCCGGCATGTGCTTTCACGAAGGCATCCGCCAACATAGCAAATGAGTCAATGGAGTTAGGAGCTAAGTTGTGATACCAGATCAAAGCTCCTTTTGATATAGTGTTTCCCCGAACTTTTTCAATAATGCTGACTCGATTTCATCGTCACTCAAGTCATTTCCTTTGATTTCACAAGTGTATGAAGTAATATGCTCGTTAGGGTCAGTTGTTCCGTTGTATTTTGGTATATCGGGTATGCAAAACTTCTTGGGGATGGGCATTGAAACCGCACTTGGGGGGAAAGGTTTTTGTATGAATTTTTTCGAGTCCAGTCCTTTCAAAATCGGGGGTGCTCCTCGTATCTGGTCGACTCTTGAATTGTATGTCTCCACCTTTTTGTCATTTTCTTTGATTTTCTTCTCTCCGGACTCGATTCTTTTGGTCAGCTCTTCGAGCATTTTTATAATAGCGGGATCACTCCCTGAGCCATTTTCCTCGGGCCTTTCAGGCGCAGGTTCCGCATGCCGGGCGTCCACCGGTTCGGTGGTGTTTGGAGTTCTATTTTGACTCTGAAGTTGAGCAATGGCCACTTGCTGAGCTTGCAGCATCTCGAATATCACTTGGAGGCTTACTCCTCCTTCTTCCAATCCTCGTGTTTCTTGGCCTCCGGCTCGGGCTTCCCTGTGTGCATTCCTTACGGGGTCTGTGCCTGCGTCCGTATTTAGAGCGTTGTGCGAACTAATATCAACTGGCTCCAAGTTTGGCACTCCCTCAGGGTTTATGGGTGGTACACCAAGCCCTATACCGCTATTTTCTCCGAGTCCCTCACTGTCATGAGCAGGTGCGTTTTGTGTGCCAGACATATTTTGGCCTGAAATCAAAAAATCTTTGACAAGAAAAAGTGTGAAGAATAACGTGTGTTATCAGAAAACTAGCACTAAAATAATCACTATTATCTTTAGCCCCACGGTGGGCGCCAAACTATTTACCTCGAAAAATGTAAGTAACAATTAAAGATAATTTGCGGTTTTAAAGATACGTGATATATTCTAATACTAGTGATTATACAAGTAATATTAAGCTTAAGTAAGAAGAAAAAGATGAACCAAATCAGTGTTGCTGGAGCAATAGGGGCCTCGAGCTCGGTTATCCCAGGGACCTCGAGGTCAGCTAAGAACAATAAAGTATGAATAATAAAGCTGAAGAATAATTGTTGAGCACGTTAAGAAAGACATAGCAGAATGTTCTATTGCAGTGAATAATATGAGATGATCCTTACAAAATGATTGGGGTCCCCTTTATATAGGAGGAGGAGAAAACCCCAATATAGTACATTCCTAATTGGTAAAGAATTCTATTAGTGCAGGTGTATAACAATCTAGTACAGGCCTGTACCATTTCGTACAAATCTTATCCTTTAATTTATGCCCTGGTCCATGTGTCCTTGAGAAATTCCCGCTCTTTCTTGATTGGCTTTGAGATTGCGCTGCCCTCAATGCAAGTCGGACCAGGCCCTCGATCAGCTTCCTCGAGGCACGTGTCCCTCAGCCGGGTCCGACCTCCATTTCGAGTTGCCCGAACTCGGGCTCATAACTCAATTAAAGACCTCAAAATCAGGCTCCCTGATTTTGACCGTATAAAGTATGGGTGAATTTTCTATGTTTAGCTTGATTGTTAATTATTTTATTTGGTCTAAAAATATAAAAAGTCTATGTGGACTGCCACATCACATTTTTTCACCAAAAAGTGTGAAATTCCGGTTGAGTGACCATTGTGTGCAATAGAAATAGTTGTGTGATTTTCATGTTACAAACGAAAGAAAAATGATTTTAGTCCATAATTTTAGATAGTTGGGTGATCATTTGAGTAATGAACTCGACATTTCGGCACCGAATAATTCACTTTTAAGACTGAAATTACGATTAGGGATGGCAAAACTGACCCAAGCCCATGTAACCCGCCCAACTTAGGCTATGTCCAAAGTAACCCATGAAAAATCACCTCGTGATGAAATAGAATTATTTTGTTTGTTCTTTTATATACTCTAAATCAAATAAATCATACTCATTCGAATATTTAAAAATAAAATTGGATTAATTTAATTTTAAAAGTGAAAATATATAATTTTACGCCGAACTATTTTTTTTATTTTTTAAATATAAAAGATTTCAAAGATAATAATCATATGCTTATTAGTTGTGATTTTAGATACAGAAAGAGCGTTTGATAGTATCTTACAAAAAGAAAATTCAAAATAAAAGAGAACAAATATGAAAAGAGTAAAGATTTCTCATGGCATTGATTGTCTTACAAGAAAAAACAGAAGGATATTCATATAGTAAAAATAAAGGGTCAAGTTGGGCGGGTTGAACTATAATTCATTGTTTATCCTATCTTGACCCAACTCATTTCAGTCCAAATAATATTTGGACAGAGTTGAGCAATAACCCATTTATTAGCAGCCTATTTTGACTCGCCCAATTTCAGCCCAACCCGCCACCCCTATTTACGATATTGCGAAAGCTCGTGAGGTGAGACCACACATTGAGAATGACTTTATATCTGTACACACAAACTTCTAGCCAAACTGTTCGAGCGCAATGTGGTGCTTTTAGGACACAATTAATTGGAGTTTACTTGACCCATCCAAAGATCCTTGTTAAAAATTTACAATAACAGAATCAATGAATGCGAATATTTCATAACACCGAATCCATTATTACTTTGAGCTAATTGGTAGTATGAAAATTCTACAAATACATATTTTCATTTTAATATATATATATATATATATATATATATGAGTAAGTTCCAGCAGGTTCGTATGATGATTTCGGAATTGGCCGTATGCCCGGTTCGGGTTTTGGATAACCCGGGAGCATTTTGGCGCCTATTGTGGAAGTTAGCATTTTAGAAGAAATTTCATAAGTTTGGCTTGAGGTGCATTTCCGTGTTATCGATGTCCGTTTGGGATTCCGAGTTTGTCAATAGCTCCGTATGGTGATTCTGGAGATGGGAGCGCGATCGGAAGTGAATTCGGAGGTCCGTAGGTCATTTTGGAGTCATTTGGCTAAATATAGAAATTTGAAGGTTTTTGAGAAGTTTGACCGGAAGTGGACTTTTTGATATCGGGGTCGGAATCCGATTCCGGAAGTTGGAGTAGGTCCGTAATGTCGAATATGACTTGCATGTAAAATTTGAAGTCAATCGGACGTGATTTGATAGGTTTTAACATCGAAAATAGAAGTTTGAAATTCTAAAGTTTATAAAGCTTGGATTGGAGGTCGATTCGTGGTTTTAGCATTGTTTGATATGATTAGAGGCCTCGAGCAAGTCCGTAATGTGTTTTGGGACTGGTTGGTATGATTGGTTGGGGTCCTGGGGGCCTCGGGTGGATTCCGGGTGGTTAACGGATCGAAAATGGAATTTTTGGAAGGCTGAACTGGCTGGTTGCTGTCATAACCGCACCTGCGAGAATTGGGCCGCAGGTGCGGAGCCGCAGAAGCGGCCAAAGGAGCCGCAGATGCGGTTTTGGACTGGAAGAGAAGGGACCGTAGATGCGGTCATATTTCCGCAGATGCGGGACCGCACCTGCGGTGGAGAAGATGCAGAAGCGGAAAAAGGGCAGCCTGGGAAGGACCGCAGATGCGGTAGTGGGGCCGCACCTGCAGAACCGCAGAAGCGGTCGAGGGACCGCAGGTGCGAAAAGAGCTGGAGGCAGAGAGTTGTTTTAAAGTCGGGATTTGGCCATTTTTCTCTCATTTTCTCTTAGCATGGGCAATTTTGGAGAGCTTCAAGTGGAGTTTTTCATCATCAACGATAAGGTAAGCTAATCCCATCCTCTTGAGTAAAATATATTAATTTTGTATGGATTTTAGCATGTAAATTTGTAGAAAACTTGGGGTTTGAGGGAAGACCTAGAAATTTATATTCTTGGGATTTGACCACGATTTTGAGTATGAAATTAAGAGAAAATTATATATTTGAGTTCGAGAGGCTATGGGTAAACTTATTCTTCGAAAATTTTGGAAATCCGGGCACGTGGGCCCGAGGGCATTTTCGTCAAATTTTTGATCGGGGTTAGGAATGGTTATAAATTGGGTTGTAATTAATAATTAAGTATATATTAATGGATTGGTATCATTATTGGCTAGCTTTGGAGCTTTGTTCATCGATTTGAGTCTTCGGAAGGGCGTGGAATGCCGGTTATGGATCTTCGGAGCGAGGTGAGTCTCCTTTCTAACCTTGTAAGAGGGAATTTTCCCCATAGGTAAATTAATTGGATATTTTCTCCTATTTGTGGGGGCTACGTATGCACGATGTGACAAGAGTCCGTGCATAGCTACTATTATGCTATTGTCCGGGTAGTTAGAACCCAAAAAACATGCTATACTTGGATTATTTGTGAACCTACTGATAGCTTGAATTGCTTAAATCACATCGGATTAGTAAATGAATTTCTAAACAGATAAAACTTCATTTTTCTCAAATGGTTAAAAGAGGATTTGTTTTCATTGGATAATTACTCCGTGTGGACTTCTTGATTGACTGTCTGTGTGTTTATTTTTGGAACGGGCCGAACGCCTCGGCAGATTAAATAGATGCATCTATGTTCGCGCCGTTCGACCCTCGGTAGCACAGTTTATTTTCTGTTGGAGCGGGTCGTACGCCTCGGCATGATTTGCGCATGCTTGTATCGCTGTCTTGAACTTATTAAAGTTGTTATTGCCTCTTCCTCACTTGAGAATATTTGGATAAATAATGAAAAGGAATTTTGGAGATTTTCTATAAAAGAAATAATCGTTGCTTGTTTCCTTATATTGGATTAAAAATCATGTTTACAGAAATCCACGATTTAATGTATTATTGACATCACATTATTGGACCCTTAGTAAGTGTCGAAGTCGACCTCTCGTCTCTACTTCTTCGAAATTAGACTGGATAATTACTGAGTACACGTTGTTTTTGTACTCATACTACACTTCTGTGTATTTTGTTGCACAGGCTCATGTGTTATTAGTGGCTACTGGGCGTAGCAGCACGGATGATACTGGGACTAGGTGAGTTGCATTATTCGAGGCGGCCCGCAGCTAGTATAGTCCTTCCGGTATACTGTATTTCCTTTCTGTCCACTGTATTCCGGACGGATGTGGTATTTTTTTTCCTTCTTAGTAAATGCTCATGCACTTGTGACACCGGGTTCTGAGATGGTTTGAAATATTTAGTATTAATTTCTTATTATTTAATTTGAATTGAACCGGTTATCTTTTATTTATAAAAATTGAAGGAAAATCTTAGTTTTCAATATTGTTAAAATGAAAACTTCATCAAGTAATTTGGTTGGCTTGCCTGACAGCAGTGTCCGGCGCCATCACGACCCTTAGTGGATTTTGGGTCGTGACAGTTTAATTCCAACTTCTTGTGCTAGTACATTTTGTATGTATTGAACGGACCAAGTAGAGATAAGTATTTTATACTGACTTAATAAAATAAACTCTCTAGCCATTAATGTACTTATACTCTTAATCTTGATATAATTATTATTAGCTGTGTGCATTATTATTGTTTTGATTTATTAAAAGGCGAGATTCTTTCGTGGGTCAATATGCCTGGTAAATTGGATAATAATAATGTACATTGGCGAAGTAATAGTTAATTGATGGAATCCATGTCTCGGTTTAGAGATTGATGATACACCTTTATGAAAGCTTATAAGTTTTCATGTGTAAACCCGGCCGGTGGATTTTGTACCCGACACATGAAATAAGTTAAGCGAAAGTCTAAAGGAAATAATCAATAAATTAGATCGTCAGTAATTTAATTTAATTGATTAGTATCTGAATCTTAACATGGGGAGTTAATAAGATTTAATGGATGAATTTCGAAATTGAATAAGGAGTGCAATTACGAATTTTTAGTGGAATAATTCGTAATTAATTATGGTAGATATTAATTTCGAAAATTAGAAATTAATTCCATAATTGGAGCCTTGTTAATTAAATTATGTGGTCCCTGCTGTGCCTAAATAATAGGAAATAAAGGAATCTCTTTTCTGGTGGAAAGGAAAACCTAACAGGTTTTGGAAAAGGGTTTTAACCCTTAAAACTTGTGCTATAAATACATAAGGTTTTCCACCTAGAGGAATGGGTCATGGTGGCCGAATTTCAGCCCCTATTTTCCTAAAAATTTCGCCCACACGAAATTACTATTTCCGGGTATTATTTGGGTAACACAGTAGAAGACCGTGGAACGTTCGGAGATCGTGATCATGCGGGTGGTGGGGATTCCATTGAAAAGTTATGGAATTGAAAGCTCACGTGAGAAGAGCTTTGTTCACGCTTCAACAAGTAACCCGTGAAATCTCATTTATACTAGTTGTCTAGATTACATATGATTTAGATACTGGGATTGCTTCCGCTGCTTATTATAATCCATCAATTTGTACACACAAACTTCTGGCCAAACTGTTCGAGCGCAATGTGGTGCTTTTAGGACACAATTAATTAGAGTTTCTTGACCCACCCAAAGATCCTTGTTAAAAATTTACAATAACAGAATCAATGAATGCGAATATTTCATTACACCGAATCCATTATTACTTTGAGCTAATTGGTAGTATGAAAATTCTACAAATACATATTTTTCATATATATATATATATATATATATATATATATATATATATATATATATATATATATGTACACGTGTATATATATACCCGTGAGGTAATGACTCCGCAATTTCAAGAGACCATGTGATTGGTACAGTTCTAGCAGTAGCATTGGCAGACTGGTGTGCTAAGCCAGTAGGAGCGGAAGTCTTTCACAAAAATAAACATATCGTAAGAAAGAACACAATATGCATTCACGAATACCTACTTAAGTGATCTTCACTACATAGTACATCTCAAAATCTGACAGATGAGTCTAGTACCAATTCTTTCTACGTACTAAAATATGATTATTTGCATTGAAGAAACACGATATTAGTTGTGAGGAGTTAAACCACATATAGCATAACAATCACCGGCCTCCGAAACTAAACTATTACTCTCTGTTTTATTATCTTAGTTTGACTGAGATTAAAATTTAAGAATATAAAAAAACTTTAAAATTTTAAGGTCTTAAATGTAGAGTGTATGTATAACATTTAAAAAATATCTTTTAAATCTTGTGATCTTTTGATTTAGCACAAAATTTAAGAAATAGAAAAATAAGTTTTGAAACCTCTGGTTTTAACCTAGCATGAGATTTTTATGGATATAAATTAGCATGTCATTAGTGGAAAGATTGATAATATTTTAAGTTATATTTTTTTCAAATGAAGAAATATATCATTCTTTTTTAAATACTAGTGAAAAATGAGTATCATATTAAATGAAGAAGGAAAAATGTTTTATTAGTATGGTTATCAATGTGGTATAATGGTTTAAGTAACGATCTAAGCGTAAATAATTTTAATGTTCAATTTTGTCTTTTGACAACAGCGGCCTAATTAGCAGCAACTTGATTTGTCGATCAAAGGAAGTATTTAAGCCACAAGATTAAGAAGTCTTTCTTACAGTATATTTTCTTAACTTGGTGCGCATATAGTCAAAATAAATTAAAATACATAAATTGAGATGGAGGAAGTATTTTTCACCAGCACAATTACTGTGTAGACATATATAAGAAGAAATTTGTTTGAACAAAAAGTTTTAAGACTCTTTTGCCAATTTCAACTATCAATAATAGAAAAGGTAAATCTTAGCCAAGCATAATTAACTTCAGATCCAAACATATAAAGTGTGAAATAACGAAGGGGAGGAACATATTAAATTTATTGATGTGATAATCTTACATTAAACGCGAGAGATGAGCTTACATCTTGAGCAGAAATGAATTGTAAACGAAGGAGTAAAGAGGGGGGAAGGAGAAGTCCCACTTGATCTGCGAGAGATCCTTCTTTTATCTTCTTATTTTTTCCCCTTTTTCTGTTGTTCCTCCTATATATATATATATATATAGTTCCCAGGACTTTTTACTTAATGGTTTTTGACCAACATGCTTTCTTGTGACCGTCCCTTTTGTCGTTACTCAAGCACAGTATTGACTCGATGTATGCTCTCGACGATTTGACCCCGACGATGGCAGTGGTGTTCTTTGCTATTTTGCCACCCGGGCATGATTCCAGCTGGGTCGACCCCTTATCATTTCTATTGGGGGCGACCACTACGGTCAGATTTTGACTCATACAGTTAGTCCCTCCGTCCGTCGAGGTCGCCTCTTAGCGAGCTCGACGGGCGGACTCTGTCGATTCGAAAGTTAGGAGAAATCTGAATGTTTATGCTTTGAGCAAGGCCTTTAGGTTGAGGTGATGGCGTGACACTTCAATGATGCCATTGGATCGTTGCGTCCGTTCGGAGTTGAACCGTTGTGCTGTTCGAAACGTCGTTAATAGCCACTGTCATTATGACACACGTTCCCCAGGAATTGAACCGTTTCTTGTGCCCTATCAGTTTTGATTGGTGACTCTCGGGTTTTCCGCTCAGGATATTTATGTTCCTATAAATAGGGGAAAAATACCATTCTATTGCCACACTTATCGATTTATCAAAGGAATCTTGCAAGTCTTTACCTTTTTCGATACTTCAGATTTCTAGTTCATTCCCCTGTTAGTCGGAAATTGACGCCACCGTCTTCCCTCTTACTTCCCCCTATTCATTCACTCTTATCAATCAAAACAAATGGTTGGTACTTCTTCCCGTGCTGACAGACTTGCCGGAGTTCCGGTGCCGGAAAGTGATGTTCTTGCTCCCGGAGGAGCGGAGATGGCGGAGGATGAGGGGGTTCTAACAGTGGCCGAAATATTGCCCCGTCCGGGGAAGTTATGGACTGATTTCAACAGCTCTGTCGGAGAGGAACCGGAGCATATTCCCTCTATTATGGATGAAGCGGCGATTGCGAACTTAAGACCAAATTGGCGATTCTGAACCATGTTGAGATATTGCCGGCGGTGGGAGATGATATTGTACATTTGGACCGCCCAGGATACTGTGCGTTCTACACATACCCTTTTGTTGTCAGGTATAAGATTCCTCTCCCTACTTTGGTGGTAGACTTCTGCCGTTTCCACGAAGTGTGCCCGGCTCAGATTTCGTTGTACGTATACAAGCTGTTCCTCATGCTGATCAAGTTTGCGGAGCTTGCCGGTCGGGAGGTCACTTTGGGGCATATGCTCAATATTTTTGCCCCTCAAGTCATTCGAGGCACGATGATCCACATGCGCCACCGAGGAACAAAGATTCTGGTGGTGAAGATGGACGACAGAGCCAAACGTCATTTTTGGGAAAGCCACTTTTATGTGCGGACTAAGCACCTTGTGACGGACTCGGCAGGGTTCCCTGAGAGTGGAACTTCGCACGTAAGTTTTTGTATCTCCTGTCGGAGTGGTGATCGACCGTTTTTCTTTGGGAAGCATTGTTAAATCATTTTTACTTTTGCAGCCGAGAGATTACCTCCCACGCCTGTTGACGATATCCGCGAATGGGTGAATTCCATTCTTCCCCATACGGTGGGGGTTCGCAAATGGGCGTCCTTCTATGATAAATACGGGCATAAGCCTCTTACTGGTAAGTCGACTTGCCGCAGCTTCTCTCTTTTTCGCCTTGCAATCTGATCTTGTTGCTTACACGACCATTTTTTACAGTTAACTGGGAGAGTGCAAAGGACGAGGGCTCCTGCACTCGTATTCCATCGACCGACGTTTTCTGCTCGGCCTGCACCGAGGTCTGCAGCCTGACCTACATCGAGGGCTACTCAAGTTGAACCTATGACCGGGGCTGTATGCATGGAAGTTGTTCCCCAACCTTGAACTCCGGATCCTACTGCCCGCTCAACGGGTGAATCTTCCCGTGCTGAGGACGGGAAGGGTCCGTCGAAGAGGCGACGAGTGGAGTCTGAAGTGGATCCTTCAGCCATAGTATCTTCAGAGGGCGACCTTTCCTTAATAGTATCTGAAATGGGTGGTGGTGCTAACCCGACCGTAGAAGTAAACCAGGTGGACGAGGCCAACCCGACGGTAGAGGCTTCGGCGGTTGTGATTGATCAACAGGCTACTGCAATGGGAAGTCGGGGTCCCGAGGCTGCTGCTACTACTTTGGGCGGGCCTTCATCTTCCGGATCGAGTCGAGCTTCTTCTTCAGCCGCAGAGAGGGGAAAGGGTGTCGTGGTCGATGACTACGAGTCTGAATCCGACCTTGATCCTGATAATGTTAGGATGTTCGAGGAGGGCCTTACCCGCACGGTGGTAAGAGCGGGAGGTCCATCCCGTATACTTGAGATTTCGTCGGAGCTTAACCTTCTGCGAGACACGGAAGACTTGGTGCCGCAGTTTGACCTTTTATGTTCTTCCGCAGAGTGTGAGGCTCTTCGGGACGTCCGTGACGTTGATTTGATGCGTGAAGTGGCCGCTATGGGCCTGAGGGTAAGTTTCTCCTCTTTGTTCTTTTTTGTGTTCCTTTCGTTTTTGGCGGCCTTCACCTTTACCGACTTTTTTTTCGGGCTTTCAATCGTACATGCTGGAGGTTGAAAGTGCTCGTAGGGCCGACACTCGGGCCAAGATTTTTTTGATGATGCTGGAGAAGTATCGGTGCTACCGCAACAAGTGCCTTGAGATGCATGAACGGCTCAAAGCGAGCGCCGGTAATCAATCTCTCAGGGAGGAGCTGGAGAAAAGGGATCAAGAGCTGATGCAGTCTATTCGCAGGAACAGTGAACTTGAGGAGCTACTTCGTGTAAAGGACGAGGAACTCGAGTTGGGAAAAGGGATCGCCGCAGAGTGTGAGCATCTTCAGGTGAAGGTGTTGTCGTTGCAATCCTAGCTGGATCAGAATGCCGTCAGAGTTGAGACTTAAAGTGCGGAGTGGATGGGGAAATTGGCCGAGCTGGAGAGGAAGGTGTCCGAGTTGGAGAGTGCCGAGAGTGCTTAGGTGTTGGCTTCCGCGAGGGCGGCGGCATTGGAGGACACTATCCGCGTCCTTCAATCTGAGCAAGAGTCTGAGAGGGCGACGGCTACGCTGAGGGAGGTGAGGCTTGAAGAGTGCATTGGAGAAATTGACCGGGAAGCTTCAAACTTGGGAGATCGGGTCGCTGTTCTTGAGGCCGAGAAGGCACAATTGTTGGCCCAAGTCGGATCTGCCTCCGCCGCTGTCCCTCGCCACTTGCACGAGCTCTAGGTCCATGCCGAAGCCTAGCGGGACATATACAAGAGTTTGTGGAGGCGAGTAATGTTTCTAAGGCCGCTTATGAAGGAGCCCTAACGAAGGCACGAGAGGCTCGTGTCAACTGCGGCTATGATCCTGCGACACCGGAGGCCGGCGAGGATATTGCTGAGGAGGAATTTCCTGGAGATAGTGACGGGGAGAACGGCAGTGATACGCCGAGTGAAAAGTTGTTGCCTTAGTCTATTTTTTTTGTTTTGCTTTGTTCTTTTTTCTCTTTTTCTTTTTGGTACTGGGCCGGTTTTGGCCGTGTATAATGTGCGGCCATTTGTGCAAGTGTTTAAATAAAAGGGTTTTCGTCGTTGTACGTCCTTTGTATTTCTCTCCCTTCCCCTTGCTTTACATTTTTTGTGTTGCTTTGGTGTGGATTTTCGGATTTTTGCATGGTGAATCCCTGATTTCTTGTTTTAGGGAAACCAATTTTAACCGGACCGAGTAGGATCTCGTTGTGTGAGTCCGAATGGAGTCTCTTCAGATTCGCATATTTGGGTGAGACTGACTTTTGACTTGTTGCTTTAAGCGGAATCATCTTTGACTCAAACGAGGTTGGATTCGGACTCGTCGTTTTGGACGAAGTCAGTTTCGACTTGAGTCATTCGAGGGGGGTTAAACTCAGCTGTTGATCTAGGCGAAATCGCCCTTTTCATATGTATTTGGGCGAGGTTGAACTTGGGGCTTGGAGCGAAATCAATTTCTAACTTAGTAAAAGAAAATTGTTTGACGACGACCGATGGCCGCAAAGGCGTTATTGCAAGTAAGACCGGAATGATAGTCTGTATAATTCGAGCGAGGTAGAACTATTCTTTTTAGCGATGGCCCTTGGCCGTAGGGGTGTTATTTCGAGCTAATGTCAAAATGTTAACCCGTCATGATACGAACGAGGTCGAATTCTTCTTTTTGGCGATGGCCCTTGGCCTTAGGGGTGTTATTTCGAGCTAATGTCAAAATGTTAACCCATCATGATTCGAACGAGGTTAAATTCTTCTTTTTGGCGATGGCCCTTGGTCGTAGGGGTGTTATTTCGAGCTAATGTCGAAATGCTAACCCGTCATTTCATTGTCAGATTTTGGAGAATCACAGGCTACCATATTGTCTGTGTATACGTCGGATTAAATCCTGGCGTACTCGGTCTTGTTTTTTCTGGAGAATTTTGGGCGTCCCCTGGGGGAGTCCCGGTTTTGCTTAAGTTCTGCGTTTCCTGGGTGAGTCCCAGTTTGCTTAACTTTTGCATTTCCTGGGTGAGTCCCAGTTTGCTTAACTTTTGCGTTTCCTGGGTGAGTCCCAGTTTGCTTACATTTTCTTGCGGTGGAGAATATGATGACGGGGAGTATAAAATGTTAGGGTTTCGCTAACTGGGGAGTGCAGTGCGTGTTCGTTTCATGCATATATTGGAGGTTTCCTTGTATCTGGTCCCTTCACCGTTCGGTCTGGAGAGGTTATCGGCAGGCGGGGTGATGAATTTTACTTTGAACTTCGAGACGTCCCCCTCGTCGCCTCGTTAAAAACCTCCCCGAGAAAACCTAGTTGGGACTGATAAGTGCATTTTACCAGATGTTAACCACATAGTTTCTCTCATAAAAAACATATAAATTATCATGTTTTCTCCATATTTTTAACTTTATTTTGCAGGAATAGTTATAGAAGAATTGTTGTGCGCAATACGAAAAAAAGAAAAATAAATATTCAAGAAAAATACAACAAAGAAGTGTAAGATCGAGCTATGATTCATTACTGCCGTGACAATGCACCAAGTCTTGATTTGCCATGATGAAATCGATGAAATCTAAACTTAGAATGACAGAATTCTTCTCTGCAAATTCAAAATCTAGATTTGCCATGGAAATCTAGCACCAAATCGAGAATTCAAATTCTCATATCTGCAAATGCAAAATCTAGATTTGCCATGGAAATCTAGCACCAAAATCGAGAAGTCATCATGAATTTTTCTTATATAAGAAGATGTTGCCCGATCAGAAGAAGCATCGCAGTAAAGAGAAAGCTTAGAGCTAGAAGTCTGAAACCAAATTCTTAATAAGCTTCTCTATTTTATTTCTTTCACTAGTATCAAGTTATCTTTTATTTTAAATCACAATAGTGGTTTAGTTGTTGTTTCTAAATAAATTCCAGTGTAGAAAATTACTCTAGTTCCTGCTTTTAATTAAATAGGGGGAATTATTCTTCTTGAATATTTCTTTCTATTTTCTTATTTAATGGACAAGAATATTTTCATTGTTAGTACTAGTTCCAATATGGAGTAACTTTTCTTGTGTTGGGAGAAAGACGAATCTTAATATTTCTATATAATAGTAGATATTATTCCTCAAATTTATTTAACTTTTATCTGCTTTTACAGTTAGATGTTATTTAATTTATTAACATCTATCTATCTTGTACTACATATTAACTGTTTATTAATTTTGTAATCGAGAGAGGCGGAAGAAATAATATAGTTAATTGTAGTATTGATAGATGTTAATATTTATTCAGTAATATCTATCTTCTTTTATGTTATAATTAACTGTACACTTATTTGTAATCGAGATAGGCAAATGGTGTAATAATCAGTTATAACAAGTAGGGTAACCGAAAGGGACTTACTATCACGAGCATTTTAGTTCAATCATATATTTCTAGTTCTTTAGTATTACTATTTTGAAGATTAATTTGTATAACCGAGAGGAGTGCAATTAATTATTCAACTTGAGTAATAATATATATCTGTAATCGTGAGAGGCATTTATACATTTTTGAGAAATAGAAATTGAGAAATAATAATTATACTATATAATAAAAATATTAAGTGAAGTCAAGATCCCAACACCTTTTTAATATATTTGTGAAAAATAAAATATTTTCTACTACTCTATTCGTGCATTTTTAGTTAGCTAATTCACAACTCAACTCTTTCTGAGTTTCTCAAATAGTAATTAAAATAAGAAACGTCTGAAGAATAGATAAACCAATCTATGTGGGTTCGACATCTTTCTATACTATTATTTGACAGAGTACGAGTTAGAATTTTATATACACTAGACACTCGTCAGGGACAAAACTCGGGTGAGGGGAAAAGAGTACGACTTAAGGGGCGTCATTTTTCAGAAGAAGTGTTTGAGATGGGCGACATTTCAGTTGTTTTGTAGTAGTCTTCTTTCCATTGTTTTTGGTTGGAGTGCTCCTTTGCTCGCTTGCCCGTGCGGCGCTTGTGTTACTGTTTAAACTAACAGAGGGTAAACCAAAATGAGATTTCCGTACCTCGATTCAATGAGTCGGTGAAAGAGGGTAGCTTTATAGCGTTGCTTGCTTTGCCTGGCGTTTGAATGGTTGATGGAATGGTGGTTTTTTTATTCGGCGGCTGTGTCCGGCTCCGTTTTCTTTTAGCAGTGCCTAAGCTCAGCGCGGGTTGGGTTCGCTTCACTTGCTGCAGTGTTGAAATTGAGTCCCAGTCCGATCTCGTTTGATTAGTACCCACAACAGGGGAGACATGTCATACTACGTTCATGGACCATCCGATGTGTGTGGGGGATGTGAGAGTAGGGCAGGATATGCCCATTCTTTTACAGGATTGTGCCGCAAATGTTGCCCTTTCATAAAGGGTGCGTGGATATTGGTTATAACCTCTACTTTTACGTGGCAGCCTGATCTAGGTTAGCATGTGAGGTTTGCTTACCACTCTTTCGGGTGGGTGGATACATTTTGCCGGTTTTAGATCTGAAGGAAACTAGAAAATTTGGATAAGAAATCCCCACAGACGGTGCCAAATTGTTTGAACAAAAAGTTTTAGGACTCTTTTGCCAACTTCAACTATCACTAATAAAGAAGCTAAATCTTAGCCAAGCATAATTAACTTCAGATCCAAACATATAAAGTGTGAAATAACGAAGGGGAGGAACATATTAGATTTATTGATGTGATAATCTTACGTTAAACGCGAGAGATGAGCTTACATCTGGAGCAGAAATGAATTGTAAACGAAGGAGTAAAGAGAGGGGAAGGAGAAGTCCTCCTTGATCTGCGAGAGATCCTTCTTTTATCTTCTTGTTTTTTCCCCTTTTTCTGTTGTTCCTCCTAAATATATATATATATATATATATATATATATATATATATATATATATAT
>NC_031989.1:100042336-100081775 GCF_001879085.1 Nicotiana attenuata | reverse complement strand
TATATATATATATAGTTCCCGGTCTTTGACCAACATGCTTTCTTGCGACCGTCCCTTTCGTCGTTACTCGAGCACAGTATTGACTCGATGTATGCTCTCGACGATTTGACCCCGACGATGGCCGAGGTGTTCTTCGCTATTTCGCCACCTGGGCATGGTTCCAGCTGGGTCGACCCCTTATCATTCCTATTGGGGGCGACCACTACGGTCAGATTTTGACTCATACAAAATTAGTTAGATAATTTATTTTCCTTAGGAATTTGAAGTGAAGTTGTGATTGTTTTAATTAATGTAGAAATGATAATAGTCCAGAATAGGAGAATTAGTAGAGAGTCGTAGAGATATAGGTTGACCAAAGTGGAAATATTTGTAAGTGTAGTAGTGCTAGTTGACAAGGCGAATCCAAGAGTCAAGTGTCTACGTCAATGATGCTCCCCTCGTGTGCAAAACGTTATTTGTGACGAGGGACTGACTGACTCAAGACTCAAGATCTAGAGTCAGTCACGACAGCGTACGAGAGTCTTAGTTGCTATGAAGATCTGATAAGTGATCAGACGTACGCATCTGACCTTTTTACTTACTTAACAAGAAATCCAACCTTGTTAGTTAACCTAGTTGTAGTACAAGGAATGACAAAAACATGATGTCATCTGCGTATAATGTATGTATTGCAGATGAAAGAAGAGAATCCAATTCATCACTAGAGCACGTTGCATGGTTTGAATTACACCTACCTACTAGCTACGTTGTATTTATGTACTGTCAATTCCTGAGGTTTCTACTCCACGATGATGTAATTGTGCAGCTGTTTGCTAGTGCTAACATCCAATCTCCTACACCTGACTTCTACTTCTCTTCAATGTTTGCTTCGGGGTAATATTTGACCAAGAGTTTCAACCAGAAAAAAATTCAATTCCCAAAAACTGTTTTTTAACGAAATACCTAATTTGCAAGAAAAAAAAAAGGACAAAGAATTTCGAAGATGCCACCTAATTCTTTTACTACTTAGTCCCGATATTTTGGTGAATTTTTCTTAGTCAATACAGTATAAATTAACTTGGCAAAACTTAATTTGCCATTTTGTAATATAGTAGTATTGTTATATAATAATACTAACTATTAGTAATATTTTTTAAATATCCATTTTAGATATTATTTTCACAAGATAGATGATAAAACAATCATGTTATTCATTAATCAGACAGAAATTTAAAAACAACGACAAGGTAAATACTTAATCGCTCAAGATATTAACATTAAATTAAACTATATAACCAATTTATAACCATGGTTGAGCGATAAAGTGTGTACCAAAAATACATATTTGCCTTCCTGGCTTGGTGTAATTAAACACCCGATGGGTAAGTTTTTTTCCCGATAACAATATTGTACGGGGTCCTTTTTCAGTAATCAGGCAAACGTTTTAGGGACCGCAAAAATTTGGTATGACCTAATATTCCTTTTGTTCTTAACTTTTGATATTTTTTCTTTCTTCAATTCATTTAGTTCATGGCACAAAAAGAAAACATACTCAATTTACCACCTTCAAATTTGACGGCCTATATTGTGGTTTGGAATCCGCACAATAAAGATAATATTCAAGAAAATATGAATATTCATATTTCTCACCATTCAATCTATGTTTTATCCGTATTATATATGAGTGATTCAGAAATTTTATCTGTGCTGTCTAAAACTTGTTCAATCCATCCATATCAATCCGGCTCCACCCATCATTTGCTAGCACTAATTAATAGTGAACACCTATTACTTTAAAATGCTAAATCCACCACCGTATTGACCCCCTCTTGAGTCTTACGGGTGCACATAAATAACAAAATAATTAACGAAGAGCGAGAAAATTTCACTCAAACAATGGTGGTCGGCTACTAAATCGAGCTTGCATATACTATGGCCGAATTAGTTTTTTCTTGATTATTGAACTGTCTACGTGGTGAGTACAGTAGTATATATGTAATGAGTTTTACTTGTTAAGAATCAGGGTACGTAGTTTCTATATGTTTAGGCAATTATCATGTTATCTTGAGAGAGCACGTGAGATATGAGAAATAAGAGCAAGTAAAGATTTTGTGTAATGAATAATATAGGTTCAAATGGGAAGACAAGATTTATGATCCAAAATATGGCACTCTTCCAAATGGACCATCAAATAAGTACGTAACCTGCTCACTTTTGCCCATTCCATGTATTTTTCTTACACCCTCACCAACTCTGAAACTTACATGCCTTGTATGTGAATTGTGTTTTCGTAACTCAACCCATAACACAATTCTACACCTAACGAACAATTATTCAGATTTATTTTCTATACTGCTTGTTATGCCTTTTCATCATAAATAATATTTTTATATTTAAAAATAATATTGAACTTTAGTATTTGAAATACTATGAATTTTACTCACAAATCTTTAACTTCCTTTTTTTTTTTCCAAGAATTCATGTTCAGACATAAACGAGCTAATACTCTTTTTCAATTTCAATTTTTTTGTTCTACTGCAACCGAATATTATCCAGACGCCTAATAATGTTCTCTCCTTTTAATAATATGTCGATTTTCTATTCTGACGTCATTCCTGTACTTCCAACACAACGAGGGCATTTTCATCTCTTCATTTTCTTTAAATAGGGAAATTGTTTTGTTCTGTAAGTATTTTATTTGTTATATATACTCCTGATTCCTGAAGTCTATTTTGGAATCATTTGGATTTCCCTTTCAACGAAAACATATCTATTTCGAAACATTGAGCTAGCGTCCGGCCATAGATTCTCTAATTTGTTTTGAAAAATCTGATTTTGGTGAAGTTTGGTTTGAAGATGAAAATATATTTGGACATCAATTCAAAGCATATTTCACTTTTTTTTTTTTGAAAAAATATGAAACATGACTTATACCCACAAGTTCTAAAAACTATCACAAATACCCAACAGTACCTTCATCAATAATATTCATTATATTATCGCAAATAAATATAGTCCTGAACATAAATAAATTTGGTACAAAATTATCATTTTTATAATGAACTACATAATACATTATCAGATGACCGAGAAGATGAAGCATTGTTACAAAGTAATAAATTGTGGGCTTTTTTATAAAATACAGAATTTTGGGGTAATTTTTAAAAAATATAATAGTAATATTTTGGGCCAAACTAGTTTCGGGATTTGGGTTTCGGTTTTGGAAATTTACCAAAATATGAATAAAATTTATGAAACAAACATGTATTTGCCAAAAAAAAAAAAAACAAATATATTTCGGCAAATGGTCAAACGGGTCCTAAGCTGAAAACTTTTTATTAAGAAATAAAAGGAAGAAAAGTATGATGTTATGAAATATGACCACAAAAGGTGTAGAGTAAATTAATCCAAAAAAAAAGAGAGAGAGAGAGAGAGAGAGAGAGAGAGAGAGAGAGAAACAATCTGTAGGCAAAGCAATCTGATGCTGGGGAAAACGAAACAAAAAAATACAGCTTGGACTGCCCTCCACTTTCTTTCTTCGGATTCTGTCTCTCTTTTTGTTTAATGTAAAAAAAAAAAAGTTTTATCTGCGTTTCAGAACGCACATGTCTGTACTCAGATTATTATAATTATGAAATGGTACTTTACCTTCTTGATTATTGAGTATGCAACAGCCCATGATGACTCAGAATTAGCTAAAGGAGAGAATCGTTCATTGTGAATTAATTAACTTGACGTATAACCTAAAAGATGTAAGAGTTTAATTTTTATATTGCAGTTTTCTGTTCTCCATTTATATGTTGAATTATTTGAGATGCAACCTATTGATTGTTTTTCTTTCTCGAGAGAAAAAAAACAAAAACAATAAATTAAATTGTTTTAAGGAAAACATACTGTGCTCTATACTGTTTTATGACACTCTTGAATTTCTAGTAAGAGCTTCATTTTTTTTTTGGAAAGTATATTTACTCTATTGTTTTGATTTCTAGGACAAGGTAATTAATCTTCAAATTTTATTGAAAAGCTTCAAAGGTCTGTGGGCATATCTGGTCTGGAAAAATAGGAATGTTATTGCGACGGGTGAAAATACCTCTTAAACAAATGTCTACTACAATCTAGGGGTCATTTAGTTGGTGGAATAAGGAATAACAATTCCAAAATAAAATGCTGGATAATTTTTTTATAAGTATTAATTAGTCCCAAGAATCATTTTGTACTAAAATGGTAAAATTAGTTATTCCATATAGAAGATGAGATAGCTAATTAATCTCAATCAATGGGATGTCCTTGTCTATCACATCCTGATAAACCAAATAACCCCTAGAGGCATCCGGAGAAGTTTTATCACACAATAGGGTGTGGATTTAATTCTCGATGTCTTTGTCATTTTTCTCGAGCGAGCTCAAAATATACATTTCAATGCAGTTATGAGTTTCGCAGTTGGAGATTAAGACTCTAACAAAGGCATCTGACCTCGAATTCAAACAACAACAACAACAATAGTATGCTCAGTATAATCTCACAAGTGGGGTCTAGGAAGGATAGTGTGTACGCATCTGACCTCGAATTCGAGAAGAATTAATGTAAATGAAAAGAAACAAAATATTTTTGGCTCTAATTTTGTATGAGTTTCTTCTAATTATGTTTAATGATAGAATAAAGCAACTTGCCCTGACCAAGAATCCACTCTCTCAAAGTAATAGAATAACTAATGCCTGATTTTGTTTTTATTAAGACAGCTAAACGTAAATACATATTTAATTTGAATATTAAGATGTGCATTAAAATTTGAGATTAATACGTCTGAATCTGAATACACATATAAATAATAAAATATTATTTCTAGATCTGAATACTGAATAATTACATTATTTATTTTCAGGCTCCATTAAATGCAAAAACTAAATCGCTAAGATAAAAAACCAACCTAAAAACCAGAAAGAAAGAACAAGGGGAGAAACGGGCAAATTATAAGTTAAGAATTCACAATTTCCCATGCAAAGAGAAAAAGCGAAAATTGACTAAATGTGACGTGCGTCTCTGCATGAAAGGGTCCATTTTTGGACCCTGGCTTTTGTAAGGATTCTCATATACTAGTACTACTCAACATATTCAAACCAAGAATGATCCAAACATATTAAAGTAAAGAAGCTAACGTAAAGTTAAAGACAAATTAAAGTACATAGGTTTTCAAGTCTGAATTATCCAAATTTCAGATTTGCAGTCAGGTTAGTGGCCCCTTATTACCAGCAAAATTGAGAAAAAAAAATTCACTAGACAATAAGAAAGTGGAACCAAAGATTATTACAGATTGACATGTCATTTTAGAGTGCCACAGTACCATATGTAATTACATTCCTTTATATGATGACATTCCAATAAAGAAACTGACAATGCATATATGTGAGAGAAAGCACAGTTCTGCTTTGTGCTTTCTACAGAATTTCAATAGTACTAGTTTTTAAATTGTAATCAACACTTCCCTTCCCCTTTTCAGTGACAATCCACAAACATACAAACTCATGAATATATAACCAAAAAAAAAAATGTAGAGAGCAATAGAAATAAGTATCCAAGCAAAGTGTGATTCCTTTTTCTTTTCAGAAAAACATATACTTTTCAGTAATGTCATTGATGTCCACTCCTTACCCCCTAAGATATATACCCACAGCTCTCCTTATTTGTGTGTGGCAATAAATACACGCCAAAGTTTCTTTTTCTTCAAATAGAATGAAGGACAAAAAGAAGACTAGGCCTACCACCCTAAAGAATAAAGTGTGGAAGAAGTCTATCTGTGCATAAACTTTTATCACATTTTGTATCACAATGATTTTAGTTTTTCCTCAAAAGAGATGAGAATGCACCAGAACCAATTCTTCGCTTAACCATAGCACCTTCCTCAAGAGTCTGTCCGTGTGTCCTGTATGAAAATGAATTGAGAGAAGAGTGAATAATGATAAATCTTTAATGGTTTAACAGAAACATATATTATTTGCGCTATACGTTCATTTTTTTAGAGAATTATCACCTGAAACAACCATATCCTGGCATTCAGAGCTAAGCATTTCCAAGAATTGTGTTTCTGAATCTTGATCTTGCTTGTCTGTTCCTATTTCCATATATTTCAACAAAAAACCTTCTTTAATCTGGCAGAACTGCTCTGCTCTACGCCTGCAAAATTTTCTTAAGCAAATTAGCATAGGGTCCTTACGATATCTTGAAGATAAACAGAAGTGCTTTTCATCACTCTGATTACTGGCGTGACCACGTTAACCAGTTAAATTCTACTTTTAAGCGGCAGCACAATTGTAATTTTTATCTGACCAAAAAAAAAATAAAGAGTTTTACCTGACTTGAGGTAGAAAACCTGCAGATTTATCATACAGCATTATCATCCCTTCTGAAGTCCTCACATTTTGCAGATTCCTGTTTAGAAGTGCTGAATTTTAATTTTAAGTGGTCAAAGAATAATTCTATCTATGTTACTTAGTTAAAAATTAAAAATAAAATAGAAACTCACCTGCTTAGAATCTTCCTCTAAATTTTGCAGCATAAGCTCCAAAACTCCAAATCTTGACTGTGTAACCTAAAGCATCTGCTGATTCAGAAAGAGCGGTGATGTTAACTAATGAAAAATATTTAAGTATGAGATCTTACAATCCAGAATCCCAAATACAGAAGCCGACATAGAAGGAGAGCATACTTAATATGGAGTTTATGAGATAGGATACTTCATCAAATATTCTGTGTCTTAGTAGTAATGTCCACCATATCCATATGAATGGGGCAATAACTCTTCAACTTCAACCCTAGAGCTAGCGTAGCTCAAACTTTTCTTGATACGATGGCGGTTGATGGACTCAACCTCTGCCAAGAATATACTATAAACTGGTCTATGGTCCGAGAATCTAGACTCTCCACGAACATAAGATATTTGATGCAGGCCTCGACCATACCATAATATGCGATCACACCTTCATTCAAAAGTCACAAGTTTTAGGGGTCCAGATATGCAACATGAACAAATAAAATTATGAGCACAAGGTAGGAGAGAACTTGTGCATTATGCACAAAAAAACAAAGTGATAGGTGCATGTATGTTCATTTCATTTTGCAGCTGCTATTTGTTAGAAGGATTACCAAGCAGGGGTTCTTCGTTTCTCTTTTGGGTGTGTGTCCTCTCCTGCATATCTATCTGAATTACTTGAGTACTTGTATGTCGGAGGGAAGTATATTCTTCCTTCACTCCATCCATTAAAAACACGTCCCATCCTCTGCTCTATCCGCAGCTGTTTGGAAAAACAAAAGTTACAATTGATGAGCTGGTTGATTATGTGACTTTAAAATCTGGAAAAAAAGAAACTGAAGGAAAGGAGAAAATTGCTTGCGGAATATGAATAAAATACCTGATCATTATCTAACAGCACCCTCCAATTGCGCATCTCTACCAGTGCCTTGGCAGTTCGGTAAGACAAGGCAATCCGATAGTTCAAATCCCCAAGCCATATGATTCGGCTTCATAAGCACAAAACTAAAGTTAGGAACGAAACGAGACAAAAACCAACTTCAGGGCAAACAAATAAATAGACTTGCAAGATATAAGCAAGGGCTTTACTCGTGCTCGAGGATTGTTTGAGGAGAGTTGTCATCCCCAAAGCCATGAACCCTTGGAAACCTTGTTTTCTTTAGAATCTCCAAGACATCAGAGTTTCTCCGGAGCTCATCTCCCTCTTTCTGTCCAGATGTTAAATGACTACAAATGAAGCAGAAGCTTGTTTGGTGCAGTGACATGCTAACTGAGATTGAGCCCTGAAAATACAGACGGAATTAGCACTTGTGCACATTGTAAGCAATCAAAAACTTTGACAAAGATTCCATTGAAGGATCTATACCTTGTTCCCTAGATAACCCATTAATCCTCTACCAACACAAGACACTTTCAGGTTGCGAACATCGTCTCTTAGTTCACTTCTAATCCAGATAGTAAGAAATATTCCAACCATTTGCTTACTCGCAACAAGACAGTATCTTGATTGCAGTGGCTGCCTGTCTCTGTCCTCTAAAGAGATGGAACCACTATATGAAATCGGGGAACAATGGGTCGTAATAGGTGAATCATCTGGACCGTTTTCATCATCAGAGGAACCGCCCCATTGGGCGTATGGGTCGTAATCACTTGGCCTTCCCCCAAACACACCTCTATCACAAACACTAAATCGCCGATCAAGTTGAGCCCGTGGCATTGACATTTCGCTCTCCATTACTCTCATGCTACGGCTTAATGTCTGAAATGAGCGACGATGGAAGAAAGACGAGGCTTGTTCTCTTGCCGATCCCTCAAAGTCAGCATCTAGTTCAACCACAGGATTAGGAACTGGAGAGGGTGTACGATAACCACCACCACTTGTTCCAGGAAGACTGTTGAGAGTTTTTCGGATGAGTGCTAGCCATTTTCTAGCCGGACCATTATCTTCTGTCCCCAAAACATTACCAGCATTCAAAGGAACAATTTCTTGAAACCTAACAACTCAAATAAATAAGAATCATAAGTATCTTTGTTCACTACTTACTAAAAATTGTTCTAAACATAATCATAGGTTGTTTACTCACCCGAGAACATAGATGTCAGCAGGAGGTGAGGTATGGAGCCAATCATCAAGATTTAAATTATTCGGTGGAGATTTTCCAGCCACATTCCATGTAGCTACAAAGATCCTGTGCCAAAATACATACATACATACATTCAGGGGATATGCATACTTAATAAGAAAACAGCTCAAATTGGATTTAAAAAGAAAAACTCACCGGTAGTTATCCACATCTGTAACCTCTGAAGTGTCGAGGTCAATCTTATTTCGATGAAAACGATCAGCATTCCTTCTCCCTGACTTGTCTATAAGTTTTTTTTCTTTTAATTAAACAACACAAAATATGCAGATTCAGAAAGGGGGCAAACCAATTAAAAAAGCAAAAAAAGAAAAATTTAAAAGGAATATTATTGATACTAAACCTGTTTTACTTTTTTTCTTGTTAGTGGAAGCCTGCCTCTCTAAGAAGTTGTTCCTCCATTCATTATCAACACCTGAAAAAGAATGGACATAAAGTTGTTTAAAGCTGTGTCATTTTTGTTGGTACAACGTATAACCCACATATTAGAAAAATCAAAGAAAGAATACACAACCTAAAACCTAGGAAAATAATAGGCAACTCCAATTCAGAAAAGAACAAAACAATGAAATAGATCTCAAGATGCAAATGAAAATGGCAGACTTATTAGATTCCAAAGACTAGTATACAAAAGCATGCAAGTGATTAATTTGTTTGTTAATTAGAAAGTAAAAACTCCAAGAACCAAAAAACTCAAAAATACAATTTCAGATTTAAATAAAAATGAATCAATTACCTCCATAGACAATATCATCAGCTTGGAAATCCTCAGCTTTGCTCTTGATATTGAACCATTTCTTTACCAGACTCTTGGGCCAAGAGAACTTCACTCAAAACACAAAATTTTAGCAAATTTTGGGAAGAAAAAAACAAATGCACAAAACAGCTATCACTTGACATTGTTGAAAAAACAAACCTTGTTTTTTTTACAGCTCCCATCTCTCATTGTTTCATAAAGATTGAATCTTTCTAGTCCTTGTTGCTGTACAGATTGAAATTTCTGGCTTTTTGCCCAGAATGGATTTGAATAAAGATCAACAAATACACTAATTTCTCCAACAATCACTCAACTTTGGGATTTTGTTTTCAATTCAGTGGAGTTGCCAAGATCAAGAATCAATAAAAAAAAAAAGCAGCAATCTTTGAGCATAAAACACAGAACATTTGACAGATTATAGTCAAATAGGGACCAGAGTTTCATCAAGTAATGAAAAGAAAACGATTTTGGATAAGGAAGATGTGACATTTGTTACACATTGTAAAATGCTTGAGTATCAAAACACAAGTAGAAATCAAAGAACCCCACTTGAGATAATTGACTTTGTTTCTCTTTCACAAAATGAACTATTGGATTCAAGAAAATGTTAAAGAGAGAGGTTTGTGGGACTATGTAAATGTTCTATTTTCAATACCTCGTTGAGGGTAACAAGGCAAAGTATCAAATTTGAAGGGAATAAAGTGCAGAGGGGAGCAAAACACTACAGAGGCTTTTTGCCTCAAAACGGCAGTCTTATTACCACACTCTCTCCCTTTAATATAAAATCCCAAAACAAGATTGTATAGCTTAGAGTAAAAAAGAAATGTTATTTGAGGTGAAATAGTATTTTTAACGGCTTATAAAGGGCTTTTTATTGGGTTTTGGAGAAGCTAAGATAGGCTTTTTTTCCTAGTGTTGGATACTACTAATATGGCAATTGTTTGAATCTCCAATGTTGATTTTTGGGTTTTAGAAAAATGTAATGTTGAGGTGGCTTATTTATTTCTTTCTCAAATTTCGTAGCAATGCACCCTCTTCTCTATTCTTTGGTTTATGTAAACTCAAAAAACAAAAGAACAAAGTGTTGGTTTGTTACTTTGTTTAACAAAACCAGAGGGGTTTGTTTTTGCTCAACTTAAACTTTGTGTCTTGAGAAACCAAGGCATTTGTCCCTTTTTCGGGGTTTCTGTTTTTAAAACATTTCATTGATGTAATTCCAAATTGTTTTTGTTTCTTTTTTCTTGTCATTAGATGCATGGTCTCGCCAATTTAGAAGAGTTTTTGTCCAAATGGTCCATGAATTTTAAGTGACCTATTTTGTGTATTGGCAGCCATTAGCCAATCTCATCTCGTGTACGGTTTTGTAGAGTGATAGCAAGAGCAACTTAAATGTTAACTTTTTCCCTATTATCTAAAAATATTAAATTATGCCTTGTATAAAACTGTTAAATACGCTTTATTTTTGGATTTGAAATCGCTGCTTATACGTGATACTAACCATAGATCATAAGAATATTACAATCTCGGTAAGAAGTTGAAGTGTGAAGGATTTACTCGCTGTGAATGATGTTTTACTACCAATAGACATATATCTTACATTCCATTGAAATCCACCGAAATTCTTTTATACGTTTTAATGAAAGTTCTAATTAGATAGAGAATATTACTTAGAAATATTTTTTAAGGTGTAGAAATATGAAAAAAAATTGTAACTCACTGTTAATTATTTAGGACAAATTACACGAAATAATCACTTATATTGTTTCCTTTTTAGTCCTCCTATAATAAAAATTGATAAATCTAGTTAGCAATTCCTTGCCAAATGGTCAGAAGAGAGCAGCAGTAAGTTAGCAGGTGGACAAAATCTTGAAGAAAACAGTTGGTGAGTCTCTATCCTATTAACTCTTGAAAAATCATCGGAAATTTACAAGTGAAAGCGAAATTAAAGGGTGAAGACGAAGATAGAGGAAGAGGTCCCCAGCCAAATATAAAGTCATAGAGTTTGTCGAATAGTACAAAAAGAACTTAAGCACGTTGAGATACGTAGAATCTTGTTGGAGTTATTTAAAATGGATTCTTGAAATATAGCATGGACAGGTCTACACTACTTCTTCTACCAATAACTTCTTTACATAGATTACATATTACATATATATATATATATATATATATATATATATATATATAGATAAAAATTCTTAAATATATAATATTTTTAAATTTAATTGAGACTTATTGTTATTTATTGCATCTATCATCAATAGCAATCTTTTAGTTCGAGGATAAAATTATGCAATGATTATAATACCAAAAATTAACAATTGTTAAATGATTTAGTGCACATATCTTTTTTTTTTTTTTGGTTTTGCAGATATTTAAGTCATCTCATAATTTAAAATGATTTATACAGTATATAAATTACTCCTAATTTATCATTGTCTTTAAAGTAAATAAAAAATAAAAATGAAACCAAAGTGTTTCGGTCTCTTATACGTATGTTTTATTCTCGTAAAGTTAATTCACATACAAGAACTTTTGAAAAAAAATATGAGTGCGGACAATCTATGCTTAAAGAAAATTTCCACTTCTTTATGCAATATGTTTAAGGCATTAGAAAACCAGAATATAGCATATGATGGTAGTAGTTTTCATCACCCAGCCAGTACTATGGGTTGTAATATGCTGAACAATATCTAGCTTTATAATATATAAGTATCTTCTTAATGCTCAAAAAAAAAGTTAATTCACGTAAAAGTTATTCCTTGTTAGATTCGATATAAGATAATAACGAAATTACGATATTACTTACACCAGACTGAAATGCTAACCAAATGCAATATAAAACAATAGTAACACATTTTACAGCAAAATTATATTTCCTAATACTAGTAACCATTTGAGTTTTGACTTCGAAGTGTTGAGTCTTGAGTTGAATTGGACCCCCATGAGCGCAGCCCATGCGATCTCCTTGAATTTTGAGCCAATTCCATGTTGTGTCAAGTGAATATTGGAAATATTTTTCAAGCTCTATTTTATTACAGTTGTATTTGTATGCCAGAAAAAATAAAAGTAATTTCTTGGATTAAGCTCTCAAGGCATTGAAATTAGAATTGACTATTCTTAATACACATGCTACATGTGGGAGACTGTGTCTGTTTCCCTATAACCTCCCTTTTTGTTTCGGATTTCTAGGTACTTTTTATGCAATTAATAGCACAGACCAGTTGCACTATTTGTTTTTCATCCGTTCAAGAATTAAACTATTAGCCTTTAATATGACAGCCAGACACTCCAAAACATGCCTAATAATATACTAGTCCTTATTTTGTATCCCTCAAATGGTTAGAATCCCAAACCAACCCTCTTACAACTACTACAACTCTATCTTCTTTAACAGTGAAGCTTCCACTACTGCTACTAAATTTAGGGACCTTTTCCCTGATTCTCTAATTCTGTTCATGCTACGAAAGTGTTAATTTAATACTAGTATAATGATATAATGTAAAGAAAATTAAAGAAGATCAAGATGATAGGAGGAAGTGGTAGGGTGCAAAGTTATCTACTTAATAGTATATCATAATTTATTAGTCATCGTCGTCTCATTTCATACAATAAAATCAATTTTAAAATCAAAAAAATGATTCAACTACTTTATAGAGCCTTTGATTTGGTGCTAGCTAACTCGTGTTTTCAGAAGAGGAAGGACCACTTGGTCACGTTTCGGAGTGCGGTAGCCAAGATTCAGATTGATTACTTACTCTGCAGGAAGAGGGATAGAGGCCTTTGCACTGATTGCAAGTTATTCCGAGTGAGTGGCTTCGACCCAACATAGGCTCTATGTTATGGGCGTGGAGATTAAGAGGGAGAAGAAGAAGAGAGCAGTGTTTGGTCAACCTAAGATCAAGTGGGGAGCCTTGACTGAGGACAAAGCTCCTGTTCTAGGGGAGAAGTTGTTGGATATGGGGGCTTGGAGGAATTGTGGGGAAGAGAGTTGTATGCGGACCTCGACAGTGAACTATATTAGGGAAGCTGCTATTGAGCGGTGTTAAGGGTCACGAAGGGTTTCTCCAGGGGTCACAATGGTGACTGGTGGTGGAATGGAGAGGTCCAAGGTAAAGTAGAAGCTAAGAAAGCGGCGTATATGAAGTTAGTGGAGAACGCCGACGAGGAGGAGAGGAGGACGCTTTGGGAGTGTTATAATAAGAAGGCTAAGAAAGAAGCGAAGCTAGCGGTCACGGCGGCTAAGACCGCAGCATTTGAACACCTGTATGTGGAATTTGGGGGAAGAGTCGGTGATAAAAGATTGTTTAGGTTAGCCAAGGTTCGAGAGAGGAAGGCTCGGGACCTAGACCGAGTGAGGTTCATCAAAGACGAGGATGGCAAGGTATTGGTAGAAGAGGCGTGCATTAGGCGTAGGTTGTAGTCATACTTCCACAAACTCTTGAACGAGGATGGGGACAGGAACATTGTGCTTGGCGATTTGGAAAACTCACAGAACCGTCGTGATTTTAAGTTTTGTAGACGTATTAAGGTTGAGGAGAATGAAGAAGTAAGACGGAAGATGAGTATAGGCAGGGCAACTGGGTTTTAGAAGGCCGTGGGACGGTTAGCCTTGGAGTGGCTTACTGGACTGTTTAATATTATTTTTAGGACTAAGAACATGCCCGAAGAATAGAGGTGGAGTTTGATGGTCCCGTTGTACAAGAACAAGGGTGATATCCAAAATTGTAACAACTACAGGGTATCAAGCTACCGAGTCACACTATGAAAGTGTGGGAGAGGGTAGTGGAGAGGAGGGTGAGGGGGAGTGTGTCTATATTAGAGAATCGGTTCGGTTTCATGCCGGGGCGTTCATCCATAAAAGCCATTCATCTTGTGAGGAGGTTGGTGGAGCAGTATCGGGAGAGGAAGAGGGCCCTGCATATGGTGTTCATCGATTTAGAAAAAGCTTACGATAAAGTCTCAAAGGAGGTTTTATGGAGATGTCTGGAGGTTAGTGGTGTTCCGGTAGCGTATACTAGGATGATTAAGGATATGTACGATGGAGCGAAGACTCGGGTGAGGAATGTGGGAGGATACTCGGACTATTTTCCTGTGATGATTGGGTTACATCAGTATTCAGCTCTTAGCCCATTTTTATTTGCCCTGGTGATGGACGTGCTGACGTGCCACATTCAGGGAGGGGGTGTCATGGTGTATGTTATTTGTAGATGACACAGTACTAATCGATGAGACACATTGCAGGGTAAACGATCGGTTGAAGCTGTAGAGGAAAACCCTGGAGTTTAAAGGTTTCAAGGTGAGTAGGACAAAAACTGAATACTTGGAGTGCCAGTTTAGTATGGGGATGCAGGAATCAGAAAAATGGAGGTGAAGCTTGATACACAAGTCATCCCCAAGAGAGATAGTTTTAAATATCTTGGGTCTGTTATTCAGGGGAACGGGGAGATTGACGAGGATGTTGCGCATTGTGTTGGAGATGGGTGGATGAAATGGAGGCTTGTGTCTGGTGTTTTGTGTGATAGGAATGTGCCACCAGGACTTAAGGGTAAGTTCTACAAAGTGGTAGTTATGTCGACTATGTTGTATGGAGCCGAGTGTTATCCAGTCATGAAATCTCATATCCAGAAGATGAAAGTAGCAGAGATAAGGATGTTGATATGGATATACGGGCATACCAGGAAGGACCGGATTAGGAATGAAATTATTAGGGACAAGGTGGGTGGCCCCTGTGGAAGACAAGTTGCAAGAATCAAGGCTGAGATGGTTCAGACAAGTGAAGAGGAGAGATATCGATGCCCCGGCGAGGAGATGCGAGAGGTTGACCATAGCGGGTCAGAGGAGAGGCAGAGGGAGGCCTAGGAAGTACTGGGGAGAGGTGATTAGGCAGGACATGGCTCTACTTCAGCTTACCAAGGACATGACCCTTGATAGGGAGATGTGGAGGTCGAGGATTAAGATTGTGGGTTGACAGGTAGTCGAGAGTCTCTTCTAATCGTATTAGTAGTATTAGTACCAATCGTGTATTCTCCTATTCCGAGTTCCTTGCTGATTAGACTATGTGGCATTATTGCTGGTAGTTTTCGCACTTCTCTTATACCATCGTATTCCTAGTTTCTCTGCTATTTCATGTCGTGCTATTTGTTTCTTTATATTATTTCCTTTCCATTGTTAATATTTGTTTATTGTGTCCTTTTCACTGTTCTTGAGCCCGAGGGTCTATCCGAAACAACCTCTTTTCCTTTATAAGGTAGGGATATATAAGGTCTGTATACACACTACCCTCTCCAGACCCCATGTGTGGGATTGCACTGGGTTTGTTGTTGTTATTGTTGATTCAACAACTTTATAGAAAATAAAATATAGACGTTCTAACCTATTAGTTAGTACTAAAATACTAGGGCTGCAATGTGATACGTTATAAGATGATCGAAAAAATTGCAATTCGAACTAAATTGTGTTCAATTGAAAAAGTTGCAATTAGTTGAAGATTAGTTAAGAGGCTTGTCCAATCCAAGCTAGTTGGCCAGCGAAAATTTCCATATTAAGACAAGTTTTGTACTAAAATGTATATACATATCCCACTAAATGAGTGAACATATGCATTGTGGCCTCCCATTTTGTTCATCAAGAAAGGTTGTCAATTGTCTAATCAATCATTTGGAAAAAAATCCAGTGTAATCTTTGATTAGTTGGCATCAAAAATGGAACATGCCTACTTTTTGGCATGGGACCTTTTAACAAATGTTGTTTCTTTCATCCTCGTGTACTTCGTCTTAGGAATAGTACTAAAATTAATGCATAACGAAAAGCAAGTTTGAGTGATTGCTCACGATCGTTACGGAATATGGGGTATTAGTAATATTGAAATTAATTATGTTGGAAATAATCATATTGAGATTATTTTTTATCGACTATTTGATTTAGTATATTAAATATTTTGAGAGGGCAGTTTTGTCTTTGTATATATTTTTATCCATGTATTAAAAGTCATTGTATTGCTAATGTTAAGGTCTGCTATAGATAAAAAACAATACTGAATATACATAGAATGAAAATAAATACTACCAAATAAGGAATTAATAATACCAAAAAATTAATACATATATTATTTTTTCCTAATATACATCCTACCAAACGACCCAAGGGCACGAATATACCAATTAATAATTAAGTTCCACACACTATAAAAAGTATTACACATCACATTACAATTAAAATAATTATAACTAATAGCCTGTTAGGCCAAGCTGTAAAAATGAGCTTATTTTGAGAAGTGTTTTTTTTTTTAAAAGTACTTTTGGTGAGAAGTGGTTTGTCTTTGGCTAATTAATTTGAAAAGCACTTCTGAGCAGCAACTAGTGTTTAGCTAAGCTTTTAAAAACTGCTTCTAAGTGTATTTTTCTCAAAAGTGCTTTTCAAAAAAATGCATTTGGAGAGAAGCTACTTTTTTCTGTTTCTATTTCTCCTAAAAAACACTTTTTTTTTTCTTTCAAAAGCTTTGCCAAACATTTCAACTTTAGAAAAAATAGCACTTCTAGGATTGAAAGCCTAAAAAGCTTGGCCAAACAGGTTATAATTTCTACCACTAGCATAACGTAATATCGCAAGTTAAATTGCATTAGTAGTCTAATAGTGTGGGAAAAAATACAAATTATATAGCAAACCATGTTGCACTAAGTTGAGAGGATAGGGCCCATTTCTGAACCTTCGTCAAGTCTTTTCCCAAATAATAAGTGCAAGAATGTGGACACTACTACATTTGTTACCATTATTAAAGCTTCCTAAGCATTCATTAAATTACATGCAATAAGAACACAAGTTCTCCTCATAATTGAAGCAACATTTTGTCCTCAACTATTAACAATTTCGAAACAATAATCTAAATCACATAAGAAATTTCTTATTTTACCTTTAATCATTCATGTTATGTCTTATATACCGACAAGAATTAAACTAGGGGAAATCTCTTTATTCCTCATATTATCTATTTTTTTTTCTGGAGGGATTAAGATTGTGGATATAGATAAGATAATGAAACAAAAAGTTCTACTCATTGATTGAGTAATATTCTCGCTTTAAATTCTATAATGCCTTAGGATAACCCAAAAGAAAAAAAAAGGAAATATCAATAAGCTTTAATGTTCAAAGCAGGGTTTTTGTGGGAGCGATGGTAATGTGGTGTTATGCGTTCGGCTAAACTCAATAATTTGGTTTAAATTGTGTATTTGTTTTAAGAATTTTATTAAATATGTACAAAATTCTTAATTTAAAATGCATTAACTTAAAAAAATTAAATTTTTCGATTCAAACTTCAAATCTTGACTTCGTCTCTAATTGTGCTAATCGATCTACCTGAAAGAAAAGATGCAAATACGATAAAGGTATAGGGCCAAAGCTTCATATGTATCTTTTTGACTCGAACAAGTTTAACTTTTGTATATCTAAGCTATTCAACGCTGTCAAGTCAGAAAATTTCAAGCTTTCAATTTATGTAAAGCACGTTCTACAACAATGGCCCCTTTACCAATTTTATATCCGAGAACTGCACATCGAACTAGTTAAATAAACATTAAAAGAAAAAAAAAAAAGACAAAATGGTACTAATAGAATATAGCTATCACATAAGGATAAGGTCTCCACGAATATGCTTACAAGTCACCAAAGTGGAATCTTTGCAAATTGCAATATACTACCTTCAGGCTTGAGTAGAGTACCTTTGGCCTTAGTATTTAAAATATTTAAACAAACTTTGTTAGAGGATAATAAAACCAGTCTTGAATTCTTGATATATACACCAAATTATATGAATTTGGTGTAGGAGAATGTACTTGAATTAACTTTCGTTAAGTAAATGATGAAAAAAGTGGTAGAAGACATATATCATATATTTATTGATTTGATACAAATATTGAGCATATGATTAATCTTATCTAGCTTATCACTATCCTTTAATTTGAGAAGAGCATTGCAATTTCTTTGCGTTTCCTTTTCAGACTTGCCAATTCTATGATTTAGCAAGTTTTTAATAATTAGATTCAATTATTTAGGACCATAAGATATTGGCTTTTAGATTTTCAAAGTATCTCTTCTTTTTCATGCACTCAAACATCATTTTATTTTGTGTATATCTGGAGTTACAACAATATAATGTCCCTCAGTCATATCGGTGCCTACAAAAGTTGAAGTTTTCATATCGAGCTGAATTTATCAGAAAATTGAAGGAACATCTTTGAATCTTTTTAATCATGAGAGGAACTCAAAACGAAGAGATAATATTCAATAATGATAATTGAAGTGTCTGATAGAAGAAAGCCATTGTCTTATTTATTTTCCATTCAAGTTATTTTCATAGAGCAGGACAAATGAACTTATCATTGTCTTCTTTGTTTTCCAATTTAATTCTCAGCTCTCATCATGTCCATTTCGTTACATTTATGATTTACGTACCCTCTTTCCAGTAACAACTACGGCCTTCCAACTTGAGATGTTGATCATTTTTTGTTACCCGATGTTCTTTATCTGCATTGGGGCCTGACTAAAACCGAATTCGTATCGGGAAGTCCCACGTTAAAGGTAAAACGCTTTTTAACAAAGGCGATTCCTTACCTAGAGTTCGACCTGAGACCTATGGTTAAGGACAAAGGAGTACTTGGCACTTTCTCACAACCTGTGTTAGTCATCATTTATCTAACTTCACAATCTCCCCTCGCCCCACAACTCCACAACACCCCCCCCCCCCCCCAACCAACTTCTATTTTCCTTAGACAAACAGTTTTACAAGGACCACAAATTGAACATAATAAGATGGACATATATCCCAGATCGTCCATGTATGCATAAATTTGTAAGTCATGGTGGAGATTGTCATTATTGTCTCACAAAAGAAATTAACAAATTGGTCCCTTTTTTAATTGATTTAGCCATGCAACATCAGTTGATCCTCTCCTATAGCAACGCTCAAGTGATTGTATAACATTTCCTTTTAATTATAAATGGAAAAGCCACTAAGTTCGGACTCGATACTCAGGTAAATAAATAAATTGGTCCTATTAGCTGGCGATTAATTAATTTAGACGTGTGGTTTCTAGACAAAGGATAAAACTTTTCTACCAAAATGCATCCAGGTCAATGAGAAACCCCTGAACATATTTAGAAAAGATAAACATGCATGAACAAATTAGCGCTCACTGGACGAACCAAATTGGCAGAGAAAAATTCTGAATAACGAGCCATGAATGTAGGTTCTCTTTTTTTTTTTTTTTTAGCAAACAGGAAATATATATATTAATAACTATGGGACGTCTAGTACATGATTAACAGTTGAAGCGCCACGAAGGACACATTGGTTCCCTAAGCTTGCTAACAGTTGGCAAGCTTCATTACATAGTAGCTTTTCATGAGTAGTAGTTTCTAGTTTATCACTTTCCACAAAATCTATTACATCACTAGTTGGTACCACAAAAACTTTTTGACTGATCTTCTGAGCGTTACTTCTTCTAGCTGCTCCAAAAACTTGGTTATCCCTTCCTAGGCTCCTTTTGCTAGTTGATGAGCAATCTTATTCCCCTGTCTGAAAGTGTGTTGGAGAGTAACCTTCTGCTGGTGCATTAACGACCTGCAATCATTAACAAATTTATTAAATAATATGTTACCCACCTGTAAAGCCTGGATTACCTCTGAGCAGTCTGTCTCTATTTCAAGAGGGAAGAGTTTCCACTCCTTTGTTGCCCTTAGACATTCTCGTAGAGCTTTCAATTCTGCTGCTAGTGAGCCTTTTGCATGGGTTGATTTTGTAAAACTCACCACCCAACTACCACTTGTGTTTCTGAAAACACCACCTAGACCACAATTTTGGTTATAGCTATGAAAACTGGCATCAATATTCAATTTGAACCATCCCTATAGGAGGTTTGTGCCAATTGACTTTAATTAGTAATTTGGGAGGGTGTATAGAGATTTTTTTCGTGAGAAATTTAAATTCTATCGCCCTCTACATGATTTGAGTACTGTTAATCAGGTTGGTAGTGTTATTGTGGTTATTGTTGTTTTTATTAATCCAAATGTGCCAAATGATAAAAGGAGAAAAGGTGTTCCCATTTAGAAAAGCATGATTAAGAGGGTAGTTAAGGTCCTTTATTTGGATAAGCAAGTGTTTCCCATTTTGGTTGAAGCGGTGGTGTTTTATAATGTCAGCCCAAAATTTGTTGACAGTTTTGCATTCTAGGAAGATATGCTTACTAGATTCTTCATTAGGACTCTTACAGATGGGACAATAAGGGTCAATGTTTAGCCCAATCCGTGAAAGGTATTTTCTGTAAGGGATTCGATTGTGAAGGCATTGCCATAGAAAGAATTTGATTTTACTGGGACAGTCTAATTTCCAAATCCAGTCAAAATCTAGGTTAGTATTATTAGGAGATTCCAGAAGCGTATAACAAGATTTGGTAGTAAAAATCCCCTTAGTGGTGAGAGAGCAAATAGGTAAGTCTATTGAGGGACCCTTAAGACGGATTTTTACTTTAGTGATACTTGCTATTAATTCCGGAGGCAGGGGAAGTGATAAACTGTCTAAATTCCAATTGGAGCCGTCAAAGATATCTCTAATCTTAGTTAAGGTATCCTCAGCGGAAGGGGGTCCTATTATATGATTCCTTAGGTTACCAAAATTAGGGATCCAATTTGTCTCCCAGAGGTTAAGATTGGATTGAATGTGTGGGTACCATATGATGCCCTTGGAACAAATTTCTCAACCTTTGCAAATACAAACGAAGGAAGATCTGTTTAGAGAGGAGCTATTACAATAGTAAGAGATGATAAGCTTGGCCCAAGGGATTAAAGTATTTGTAAGAAGTCTCCAACTTAGGCTAGCTAGGGTGCATAGATTTTTATTAAGAGCATTGTGGAAGCCTAAGACACCATTAGGTTTGGGTTGGCATATGGTAGGCCAGTTGACCATGTGAATTTTTCTTTTTTCTATAGAGCTACCCCATATGAAGTCTCTTTGGACCTTATCAATCTCTTTTAGGGTTTTCCTGGGAAGGAGGGTGTATTGCATGTAGTGGTTGGGGATAGAGTTTAGGAACGATGTTGCAAGGGTTGTTCTTCCTGCCAAACTAAGGAATTTCATTTTCCAAGAGGCAAGTTTAGTTCTATCTTATCGATTAGGAATTGATAGTCCCTAGGTTTTGGACTATGGTGTAAAATTGGAAAGCCTAGGTATGAGCCAAAACTATTACTTCTCTTGATACCTAACGTAGTGGTAATATCTCTGATAATAGAATGGTCACAGTTTTTGGAGAGTAGTAACTTTGATTTAGTAGTGTTGATGCTTTGACCTGAGAGAGAACAAAATAGGTCAAGACCATTTTTAATGGCTTGACATGATTTAGCATTTGCTCTGGCCATTAGAGTAAGGTCGTCAGCAAATAATAAATGAGAGATTTTTGGACATTTGTATCCTAAGGATATAGGATCGCAATTCTTGATGTCCACTTGATGTTCTATATATCTAGTGAGTATTTCTAGGCGGAGGATAAAGATATAGGGGGAGATTGAGTCTCTTTATCTAATTCATCTACTTGGTTGAAAATAATTAGTAACAGATCCGTTGACTAATATTGCTATATTACTTGTTGAAATGCAACTCAGTAATAATTTGGAAAATTTTGGTGGGAATTTGAAGTAATCAAGGGTGTGGCGAATGAAGGACCATTCTAAGCGATCAAAAGCCTTTTCTATGTCGATTTTAAGAATCATATAGCCCTATTTGCCTTTCAGTTTGTTAAACTTAGAAATTAGTTTCTGGATGATGATAGCATTATCAGACGCCCTTCTATTTTTCATAAAACTAGCCTGATATGGACTGATCAATTGATCTAGGTAAGGTTTAAGACGGTTGGCTAGAATCTTAGTGATTAGTTTATAGATGGTATTGCATAATCCAATAAGTCTGAAATTTTTAATATTGTTGGCATTGTGGATTTTGGGAATGAGGCAGAGAAAAGTTTTGTTAATTTTCGGAGGGATTTCCTGATTGTTAAAAATGTCACGACAAAGATTGCTAACTGATTGTCCTATGTGATACCAATATTTTTGGAAAAAGAAGGGGTACAAACCATCTGGACCCGGAGACTTAAAAGGTTTGAACGAGAAGACAACTCTTTTAATTTCATTGTCTTGAAGGGGGGTATCTAGATTGTCTAGGTTAATCTTGTTACTATTGAATTGGGGATTTAGGGGGTTAGCCCAGTTAGAGTAGTAGTGAGATGAAGTAAAAGTAGAGGTAAAATAATTTTGAACATGTGACATAATTTGGCTATGGTCATTTATCCAATCACCCGCGTCATTTTTGAAGATATTAATTTTGTTTCTTCTTTTCCTATTGGTGGCTGAGACATGGAAGAATTTCGTATTAGTGTCTCCCTCATTAAGCCACAGGATCCTAGACCTAAGTTTCCAATAATCTTCCTCTATTTTTAGAATATCATTGAACTCGTTTTGAAGGTCTAATTCTAAATTACGAAGGAAAGAGCTGGTAGAATAACTATTGGAGGATTGGATACCTTGTAGTCAGGCTAGAAATTTTCTTTTCCTTCCCATAATATTACCAAAAGTTCTATCTTTACAGGGTTTTAACTTATCCATAAAGTTAGTGCAAGCTTTGAAGTAATCACTATCATTCCAATTATTTTTTACAATCGTCTGGAACTCCGAATGCTTACACCGGAAGGTTTCTAGTCTAAATGGAACTTTATAGGGAGACTATTTCTTGGGATTAATTCTATAAGGATAGGGTTGTGGTCAGAATGGGTTCTAGGCAAGTGGATAATGGAGCTTTTTGGAAAGAGTTCAATCCATTCCTCATTTCCGAAAACTTTATCAAGTCTTTCTAATATAAGACCCTTCTTATTATGTCTTTTGTTTGTCCAAGTGTATTTGCTTCCTTTGAAGCCTAGATCAATCAAGTTACACTTGTTGATTTTGGACCATATGTATCTAGCTCTGCTATCCTTAATAGGTTTGCCACCAAACTTCTCACTAGCGGCTAGAATATCATTAAAGTCACCACCTACTAGTCAAGGACCTTTAAAAGAATTGCTAATATTTTCTAGGTGATCCCACATGATATTTCTATTGTGAATACAAGTACTAGCATAAATAGAAGTAAAAAGCCAAGGTTTACGTATTGGTATTACCTCTATGGTTGCATGGATCTCTTGATTCCTACGGACAACATTTTGAACGTTGATTATATCATCTTCCACATCATTACCATGCCTCCTGACTGTCCCTCCGATGGAACTTCAATCATCTCAGTAAACCCAAACTCATTAAGCATGGCCGCATGGTTTTCCCATCCTTGTTTCAAACAGAGTCACCATGTACGACCGATGTGTATCAATCATCTCCCTAAAGTTTCTACTAAAATTTTCATTATTCCCTCCCCGAATATTCCATATTATAAAATTTGTAGGATGATTCTCAAAATTAGTTTCAGGGTTGGCCATCTCTCCATTCTCCCGTATCCCTCCCATTTGGACAGGATTTCTTCTCATCGAAGGAACTAGAATCATCGCCTTGTTGCCCACTGTTGGGCCGTGTGGAGGACGGATATCCATCGAGCACTTGTATAGGGCTAACGGGAAGCTGAGTACATGCCTCTTCTCGTGCCTCTCCGTGAAGGGAATTTTTTTTATTCCGTCTAGGCTTGAGATTTCTAGGGTTGGCCCTAAGTGTAGGTTTAGGGGGACAACGTCCTCCTCCATTTTTGCTTCCACTGGACCTAGTATTGGGTTGACTTTTTGTTGATGTGGGGGTACTGGAGAGGGTGGAGGGGGGCTGGCATCTCTTCGTTCCCCTGGTTGATGTCCCAAAGGAGAAAGATGGGATTGAGATAAGTCTACATCTCTGTTGGAAAGAAGGGAAGATCCAACGGGGCATTTGGAGGGTTTATGGGGTTGAACTGTGGAGGCATGCTCCAATGTTCCCTCATTGCATGAGCCATTTGAGGGTTCATTGATGGAGCCATCTGATGAATAATGTTGTTGATCCATACTTGATTGAGGTAGTTGTTCATGGCCAACCTCATTCCCTCCATAATGAGTTGTGCTAGATATTGGGTGTTGTGGAGGATCACAATAGCCTCTTGGCCATTGATTGGGACTGTGAAGGATATTACATGGCCCATGAGGCCCAGCTCCATCCAACTGGAGGGTTGGTAGTCCTGGGGTTGGGGTGGTTGTGCATAAATTATCTGGGGTTGTTCTTGATGATGGGGGGGGGGGGGGGGGTAGGTTTTCCGATGTTGAGAGGTCTATGTTGTCGTAGGATTTGAATGAATCGATTCCTTCTTCTTAGGGATGAAGGAACTCTTGGCATTTTGGATAAGGTGTGAAGTATTTAATGCACTGGTAGTAGGCATGGGATTTTGGGTAGAGTAAAGGGTTAGCCGATTGGTGGAGGAACCAATGATTGTTTCTTCCAAGTTTGTGTCTTTTGGGTGCTCTATGTCTCGATTTATAGGACACTTAATAACTTCTTTTAGGTTATCTAAGGGTGTGTCCATTTGGCTACCCTTTACTACCTCCGTTGCCATTTGGCAAACATGCATGGTGGACGAAATCTTGCCATATCTTAAGGAAGGATCTTGTTGAGATCCTTTGGATAACACAATTTTTTGATTAAATTTTTGCTTAAGAGGTGGGTTTAGGGCAGTAGGGGTAGGGTTAATGAGAGGGTTAGAAGCGTCCATTATAGAGATATTTTGCATGGCAATGATAACATCTAATTGGTTAGCCTCATTTGGTGCCACGACCAATTCACTCATACAAGTGTCGATGCCCTCTAATGCTAAGTCATCAGTTAAGAGGGTAAAATTATTTTTGCTAAGAAAATTAGTATTAGCCATAGTGGTTTTTGGCAAAACCATTTGCTTATTATCAATGTAGTGGTTTTTGTTTAGAGAATTATTTTGTTCCTTAGCATCTATAGGCTGGGTAGTAGCTTTTGAGGTTTGATTAGGGGAAAGATGATCTTTAGTTTTATATTGAAGCAGTTGAGTGTCCAAGTACCTGTATTAGCATTAAAAAGTTTAACCGAAATACCTGGACCATAGCTGCTTTTACCTTGGTTGCTTTTACCTTGGGTTGGGGAGGAGATTTTCTACCTTGATTTTTCTTGTTGTTGAATGAGACTCCGCTTCATTCTCTCCATTTGTAACCATAGGTTGATGAGCTTGTCCTGAATGGAGAGGATTAGTGCTTTCTTTTTTGATGTTGTTGTACTGCCTCTTTGTGTCGACCATAATTTTTGCAAAGAAAGTCTTCCGCTTCGTAGTGAATATATTGCTTATGTTGTCCAACAAAAAGGTAGGATTGGACTGGGATTTCCAGAGGAATTTCGACACAAATCCTTGCTATCGATCTCTTAGAGTAGTTGATGTGCATGTGTCAATTTTTAGTAGACGTCCTATTGTGTTGCCAATTTTTTCTAGGATTTTCCCATCATAAAACTCAGTTGGCAACTGGGGAAGCCTAATCCATACAGCTGAGGTAGTTAATTTTTTATTTCTGGCCACAAAATTTGGTTTCCATATGGAGATGGACAGAAAATGGCCGTTTATAAACCATGGACCTAAGTGGATAGCCTTGTCCATGTTTTCCTTCTTCTTGAATTTGATAATATAATAGTCTTCTCCAAGATCAATGAGAGAGAAGTCTTCCGTTGGAGTCCATAGATCTTGAATTTTTCTTTTAAAGTAATGATGTAGCATACGCTTTCCTACTAATTTGATTATGATAGAAAATTTCCACGGTTCATAGATACGTTGTCTGTCTTCCGTTGAAAGGGAGATTTTTATGACACCTTCTTTTTTACCTTCTGGTTCATGCTCAATCTCCTTCTCATCCGTTGAGTTAGTGTTGTAGAGCATTTCATCTTGTTCAATTGTAGGAGCAAAATCCATTGGGTTGGATTCCAACAATTTGTCCTTGAAGGATATTGGATTTTCCAAAACATCATGTGGTGGGTTATGATGGATTTCATCGGGTGGTTTTGGGGGGGTAGTGGTTTGTCTTGCAAAGGGTTGGGAGTTTATCCTAGAGAGAGTTTTTCACCGTCCCTGGCTGCTTTTACATTCTAAAAAGAGGAAGATTAAACTTGGTGTCATGTACTAAGATAGTACTTGTTTTTTTTATGATTCAATAACAAATCAATTGTGGTAGACAAACTGAAAGCTCTTTCTTGATTGTATGGTTGGTGTTGCATAGCCATCCTTATTTGGTGGAGCTATTTGTCTGGTTAATTCTGTTAACAAACAAGATGTCGGCCTGCTGACTAGCTACGCGGAGTCCATAGAAATATCTCTTCGTGTTCGTAACTTTGTTTACCCTAAAATCTGTTAGTAATCTGTATTTGTAAAACAATTCTGGAAAAAATCAAATAACATAAACAGAAATGTAAACGAAATAACAAAAAACCAATTTGAGCCCACTGAATTCACAGTGTTTCCTTAAGGAATTTAATCCCCTCCTAGTACCCAAGGTTATGGATTATTTCCTCCCTGGATAGAACGAATTACACACTGGTATAGTGGTACTTCAAACCCCAGTGTTTCAGCGAACACAAAGTTCGGTAGCAAATCACACTTACTGTTGCTTTCTTTGAAGTTAAAATATGCAGAAGAAAGGAGAAGAACTCAAAAAATTCGTATGGAAATTCTGAGCAGAATAGTCTTGTATTAATAACCAAAGTTGGGCTGAAATCTGAAGAGGTGCAACTCTTCAGAATGGCTGTTTATGCAAAACGGACATAGAATAAATGCCATAACATAAATGGCTATTTACTCACAATAAAGAGGGAAAATTGAAGAGGGTAGTTTAATTTTCAGTTACACAACTAAAAAACGGATTGGATTTAATATTAATATTTATTTTAATATTAATATTCTGTTATTAAAAGAAATATTTAATAACATTTCTCTTAATATTTTACTATTAACAAATAAATTTGGTCCAAATAATTAATCAATCAATCGATCATTTGACCAAATCCAAATCCAAATCCAAATCCAAATTCGAAGCCGAAGCTGAGCCAAGCGAGCGATGACGACGACAGCGCGAGGCTTGCCTTCTTCTCAACTCTTTAAGAGCTAGAAGAAGAGCAATTGCTTACATACCCATAAAAAACCTCTTCCTCTTCCAATATGGGACAATGTCCCTTTGCCAGGGGGGGGGGGGAACTTAAAATTTCACATAAAAATTTCATTTCCCTCTATTTCCCGTTCACCCTATTTTAAGTATATCATATACTTAAAATACGACGACGACGGCGCGAGACTTGCCTTCTTCTCAACTCTTTAAAAGCTAGAAGAATAGCAATTGCTTATATACCCATAAAAACCTCTTCGTTTTCCAATATGGGACAATGTCCCTTTGCCAAGGGGGGAAACTTAAAATTTTACTTAAAAATTTCATTTCCCTCCATTTCCCATTCACCCTATTTTAAGTATATCATATGCTTAAAATCCCAACAATCCCCCAAATGAATGGGGAATGACTATATCACGGAAATATGCATGAAAAACTGTGTGATTCGCAAACAAGGATTAATTGCATCTGGATAAGTAGGTTTCCCTTTGAACTTTCCGTAGTGAACTTATGTCGGATATACTCGGTTAATCGGTAGATTTGATATCTTTGAACCGTCGAACTTTGGTGTATACCTAGACAACCATAAGTCACACAACTTACCCTTAACCGTCTTTGGTTCTCATTGTTGTGTTCGTTTCAGCCATGAACACCGCCTGGTTTCATAAGTGCGTAGAGAACTGGCCTTACAAAGTTCTCCTTGAAGCGGCTAACACTTCACACTTACATAGGTGATTCCTAAACGTGTCATCCCGTAGATACACTATTTGATATACCCCGTATCAAATTTAGAAATCATTAAAAAGCCTTAATGTTTTATCCTTGGTACTGAACATTGTCTCATCACGAGAATGGACCAAAAGTTTAGTTGACAATGTTGAACCGTCATTAATGACTTTGTTTGATCTCCTTGAACCTAGATCTTGGGATCTCCAGTCTTCTAGGTAGAGTTACTGCCACTATGACTTGTTCTTGGCCACAGTCCCATTCCCCTTGATGATTTCTCAACTACCTCTCTAGTTAGGCCTTTTGTAAGTGGATCTGACACATTATCACTTGACTTTACATAATCAATCGTAATAATTCCTCTAGAGAGTAATTGCCTAACAGTTTTATGTCTTCGTCGTATATGACGAGATTTACTATTATACATAACGCTCCCAGCCCTTCCAATTGCCGCTTGACTATCGCATTGTATGCATATTGGTGCCAACGGTTTGGGCCAAAATGGAATATCTTTCAAGAAATGCCGGAGCCATTCAGCTTCTTCACCGGCTTTATCTAAGGCTATGAATCCAGCCTCCATTGTAGAGCTGGCAATACAAGTTTGTTTGGACATCTTCCAAGATACCACTCCTCCACCAATAGTGAATACATATCCACTTGTAGACTTGGAATCAGTTGATCCGGTGATCTAATTTGCATCACAGTATCCCTCAATGACCGCAGGATATTTACTGTAGTGCAAAGCAAAGTCCTGGGTATGTACTAAATACCCCAAAACTCGTTTCATGGCCATCCATTGAGATTGACCTTGATTGCTCGTATATCGACTTAATTTACTTATAGCACAAGCTATATTTGGTCATGTACAATTCATGATGTACATTAAGCAACCAAACGCACGAGCATAATCCAATTGTGATATGTTTTGGCCTTTGTTCTTTGCTAATGCAAGATTCACGTCAATTGGAGTCTTTGCAACTTCAAAGCCCAAGTGCTTGAATTTTTCAAGTATTGTCTTAATGTAATGAGATTGTGACAATGCCAGACCTTGAGAAGTCTTATGGATCTTAATTCCCAGAATTAAATCAGCAACTCCCAAGTCTTTCATATCAAACTTGCCAGTTAGCATGCGCTTAGTCGCATTTATGTTGGCAATATCATTACTCATTATCAGCATATCATCCACATATAAGCAAACAATGACTATGTGATTTGAAACATTTTTAATGTACACACATTTATCACATTCATTTATTTTAAAACCATTTGACAACATTGTTTGGTCAAATTGCACATGCCATTGTTTGGGTGCTTGTTTTAGTCCGTAAAGGGACTTAACAAGTCTACATACCTTCTTTTCTTTACCTGGAACAACAAACCCTTCAGGTTGTTCCATGTAAATTTCTTCCTCCAACTCTCCATTTAAGAAGGCTGTCTTAACATCCATTTGATGAATTTCAAGACCATAAACTACAACTAACGCTACTAACGTTCGTATGGACGTAATTCTTGTAACTGGAGAGTATATATCGAAATAGTCAAGAACTTCTCGTTGTCTATACCCTTTGACCACAAGTCTTGCCTTAAATTTGTCAATAGTGCCATCATCTTTCATTTTTCTCTTAAAGATCCACTTAGAACCCAACGGTTTATTTCCAGGAGGAAGATCAACCAATTCCCATGTATGGTTGTTCAGTATGGATTCTATTTCACTATTGAGTGTCTCTTTCCAAAACAATGATTCCGAAGAAGACATAGCTTCTTTAAATGTTTGAGTCTCATTTTCCAATAAGAAAGTCACAAAATCTGGTCCAAATGAAGTAGACGGTCTTTGCGTCTTGGATCCTCCTGGTTAAGTGTACTTTCTTTTGTTTCTTCCCGAGGTCATTTAGATCCTTCACCAATCGACTCACATTCCTTTTTATACGGATATATATTTTCAAAGAACTCAGCATTATCTGATTCTATAACCGTATTATTACGAATGTCGGGATTTTCTGATTTATGAACCAGAAATCGATATGCTTTACTATTAGTCGCATATCCTATGAAAACACAATCAACGGTTTTCAATCCTATTTTTACCCTTTTGGGTTTAGGAACTTGCACTTTTGCCAAACACCCCCACACTTTAAAATAATTCAAGTTGGGTTTATTATTATTTTCAATAACCATTACATTCAGTTTGAAAAGGCCCTCAGTGAGGTAACCTTTTCCTACAAACATTTCGTTCTTACTTATTACAACCTTATCGGAAACAAAAACACATTTAGAACCATTCTTAACAAGAAGTCCAGTAGAGACTAAATTCTTCCTAATCTCGGGAACATGAAGGACGTTGTTCAAAGCTATCTTCTTATCTTTGATATTCGATTTTTCTGAGGTAGAAGGTTCTGATATCGGCTTCACCTCATCGACTGCAAACATTTCCTTTATTGCATGTTGTTCCCTGTAAACTGTTTTCACACCATCCATTGTCGAGAATTTCATCATTTGATGAAGGGTCGATGGTACTGCCCTCATGTTGTGGATCCATGGCCTTCCGAGCAGTGAATTATATCTCATGTCACCTTCGATGACATGGAATTTTGTATCTTGGATGGTCCCGGCCACATTTACTGTAGGATTATCTCCCCCTTCGCTGTTTCACTTGCCATGTTGAAGCCGTTTAAGACTCGAGATGCATGCACAATTTGGTCCTGTAGGCCGAGCTGCCTACGACCCTTGATCTGATTATGTTTGTTCAGCTACCTGGATCCACTAGAACACAAAATAGAAATTACCAGGGCATCGTTGTGCGGCTGATAAATGCCCTCCGCTTCTTCGTCATTGAACGATAAGATGCTTTTGGGCACATAACCCCGAGTCCGCTTTTCTCTGATGATCGACACCTTGGTACGTTTGAATATAGGCCCTTGTGGAACATCGACCCCGCCAACGATCATATGAATGACATGCTGCGGTTCTTCCTGCTCATTCTTTATGTTGGCATCTCTTTATGTGAAGTGATTCTTAGCTTGATCACTAAGGAACTCTTGATGGTGGCCCTCGTTGAACAATCGAGCTACCTCCTCCCTCAGCTATCTATAGTCTTCGGTCCTATGGCAGTGTGCCATGATATTTACACATCAAGTTTGGGTTCCTTTAAGAAGGATCGGTCTGTATAGGTCTGGGCCACCCGATGTCTTTGATCCTTCCAATAGCCGATACAATCCCTGATGCACAGACACTGAAATTATACTCCGATAATCGAGGTACTTCTACGGGATCATCATGTTTATCAAAACCACTCTTACTCATAAGTCCCCGAGATTTTTTCCCTCGATCATTTCTTCGATCATTACGAGGAGGATTGCGCCCCGAATCATTGTTTCTTCGATCTACGATATATGGCTGATACCGTTCTCTATTCGACCTTGGTTCCATGTCGGTATCCCTCGGGGATTAAACTGCCAATCTGTTTGGATGAACTGAACCCAAAGGGGCTCCCAGCTGGTCATCCTCGACCTTGATCTTCGATTTATATCGATTGTGCACATCTGCCCAAGTTACAACTGGATACTCGATCAGATTTTGCTTCAACTGTCGTGACGCTATCGAACTCCGCTCGTTCAACCCGTGGGTGAAAGCTTGAACGGCCCAATCATCTGTGACCGGCGGTAATTCCATTCATTTCCATTTGAAATCGGGATATGAACTCCCTTAGCATTTCATCACCCCTCTGTTTTATCTTAAAAACGTTCGATTTCTTTGTTGCGACCTTTATGGTCCCGGTGTGCGCCTTCACGAAGGCGTCTGCTAACATAGCAAATGAGTCGGTGGAATTCGGTGGCAAGCTGTGGTACCAAATCATTGCTCCCTTTGACAAAGTTTCCCCATTTTTTCAACAAAACCAACTCGATATCATCATCATTTAAGTCGTTTCCTTTAATCCCGCATGTGTACGAAGTGATGTGTTTATTAGGATCGCTTGTCCCATTGTATTTAGGTATATCAGGCATACGGAACTTCTTAGGAATGGGCTTGGGAGCCGCACTCTGAGGAAATGTCTTTTGCACGAACTTTTTTGCATCCAAACCTTTTAAGATCGGGGGTGCCCCCGGTATTTGATCAACACGGGAGTTGTATGTTTCTACTTTCTTGTCATTATCTTCGATTTTTTTCTCTCTCGACTCGATTCTTTTGGTGAGCTCCTCGAGCATCTTCATAATTGCAGGATCAGTCCCCGATCCATTACCGTTCGACCTTTCTGGCACCGGCTCAGTACGGCGAGTGATTTCTGGTTCGACCACACTCGGAGTTTTATGTTGACTTTGAAGTTGAGCGATAGCAACCTGCTGAGCCTGTAGCATCTCGAATATTACCTGGAGGCCAACTCCCCCGTCTCCTACACCCTCTGTTCCTTGGCCACCAGGTCGGCCTTCCCTACGTCCACTCCCTTCAGGATCTGCGCCTAAATCCGCATTCAAAGCAATGCGTAAATTGATATAGACCGGATTGACTGGTACACCCCCGGGATTAACCGATGGCACCCTGGCTCCTAAAGCAATTACGTTATCGTTTTCCCCGTGAATCCAAGACCATCATCACTATGTGCGGGTGCGTTTTGGGAATTTGACATGTTTTGACCCGAGAACAAAAATTCTTGACAAGAACAAGTGTGAAAATAACGTATGTTATCAGAATCAGTAACGAAATAATCACTATTATCCTTAGCCCCGCAGTGGGCGCCAAACTGTTTACCCTAAAATCCGAGTAACAATTATACTTGTATAGTGATTTTAAAGATATGTGGTTTATTCCAATACTAATTGATAAACAAGGAACCTAATGTATAAGTTAAAGGGTGAAGTAAATCAAACCAGTGTGCAAGCAAGCCTCGACCTCGAGCTATGGCAGCCTCGAGGTAGGTTAGTGAGAATAATAAATTATAAGGCAATTCAGATGAACAATAAGCAAGAAAGTGATGTATGTATATTCTCTTATCAATGATTCCTCCTCTTAGAAATGAATGGGCTCCACTTTATATAATAAGGAGTCCTAAATAAGGTACATTTCTATTTTTAGTAGGGAATCTTATTGGACAGTTGTCTAACTGCCTAGCACAAATCCGTTCCGGAATTTACGTCGTGATTTTAGGGCCGCTGCGGGAATCTCGCTCTTTGTGTTAAAAATCATAACGGTATTATCTCGAGGTTGGTCACACTCGGCCTCGGTGTTCATCGAGCACTTCAAACTTCAAGTCTTGCGATCCGCAATCGGGCTCGAGCCCGGTCCATTTTGAACTTAGGTTCGAAGCGACTCTTCGAACCTACGAAATCGGGCATACCTGATTTTGACCGTATACAAACTTAATTGAAATCCAATGGATAAACTTTTAAAGAAGTAAATCAAGTTCAGTTGAGCATTCTCATAACGTAGCAATAAGGTTTCAATGTTATACTCAGAATTTCCGTCACACGCGAAGCGATGAGAAAACTAGCAAGTGTTCAGAGTCAAATATAAAACGGGTTTTGCGAGTTTCTGTTCGTCTCGAACTGTACACCCCCGTGCCAAAAGAAAGTTTATAATATGTACATAGAATGACACTTTTTTTTTGTACCTATGGACTCTATGTGATCTGAATTTGCCAATGTAAATGATATTCAAACTTTAGCATATAAAGGGTTTAGATTCACAACAAAGAAACAAAACTCGGCCTTGACCGTGATTCGTGAATAGCAAAAAAGATTGAAGGCAAAAAAAGAAGTTAAAAGCTAAAACTTGCAGTGCTCCTGTCAATCAGAAATCAAAAGACTACTACTCCCACTCCCACGACACGTTATTCTAAAAAAAAACTGCAGATTATTGAAGTTTTCATCAGACTGACGTTTGCTGTAAAAAGCAAAAAGTCAGAAGAGTACTTACTCAGTGTTTGGCTAAATTTGTGTAAGCTTATGGCATCAGAATTCTTCCAACCTGTGCAATTTAATTCACCATCACTTTCACTAGCAACTTCAACTCTCCAAAATTTTAAAATCAGAATCTTGTACTACTCTATATTTGGACCTGGCATCTATATTCCAAAATTGGCTTCATGCTTAAAGTTGCACCACTTGGGAAATATGTGTGTATCTGTCCATTTTACTTGTGTCTTTAACCACTTAGCGGGAGAACTGCAAGGCCAGAATTCTCTACAGATGAGTCAATTTCTTTGATTTCTTACTTCATCTTGCCCTAAGAAACTACAGAATTTGGAGGGGAGAAAAGGAAATAATTTGGGTAAATTTTTAGGACAGGAGCAGAGGAGGCTAAAAGATTACAAATGATACCCAAAAACAGATATCAAACCCGTAAACTCGCAATTGACTTAAAAGTACATCCTCCGTTCCAATTTATGTGAACCTGTTTGATTGGACACGGAGTTTAAGGAAAAATAAAGACTTTTGAAATTTGTGGTCCTAAACAAATTAAAAGGGGGCCCAGGATCTTTGTGTGGTTATAAAAGCTTCTCATTAAGGCTAGAATAGTAAGTTTAAGCTAAATTATTTCCAAATATAGAAAGGGTTCATTTTTTTTGGAACGGACCAAAAAGGAAATAGGTTCACATAAACTGGAACAGAGGGAGTAGTATTCTTTTTACTTGGTTCGGGTTGGTGCAAGTAACATTAGATAAAACTCCTCGATTTTTCATTAAATTTTGTAGCATTTGTAAAGTACAAGATGAAAGTGTTAGTAAATTGTATTTGTAAAATAATTCTAGAGAAAATAAATAACGTAAACAGAAATATAAACCAAACACAAATTAATTCGAGCCCACTGAATTTACAGTGTTTCCTTAAGGAATTTAACCCCCTCCTAGTACCCAAGGTTATGGATTATTTCCTCACAGGATAGAACGAATTACACACTAGTTTAGTGATTCTTCAAACACCAGTGTTCAGGGGCGGATTTACCAAGGGTGAAGCGGTGTCACGTGACACCGCTTCGTCGAAAAATTTAACAAATTATATACATAAAACTGATATGTGAACATTAAAAACCTTATAAATATAAACGGATGACACCACTTGCAAAACACATTGCTTTGGTGCAGTGGAAAGGACCTTACATTTTATTAGGGTGGTGGCAGGATCCCAGCTTGTAAGTTGGGCTTCTTTTTTCCCCTTCTATAGCAAAATACTAAATATATCAACAATCTCCCCCATCCCACCCCCCTCCTTTTTTTCTTCTTCTTATTGAATGTTAATGACAATTACATTAGGGCATTTAAAATACTTTTTGTTTATATGATCTTATAACGATTTATCTATGTGTTCATTTTTTTTTAATGTGACACCGCTTGTAAGAAGTTTTGCGTACGCCACTTCCAGTGTTTCAGCGAACACAAAGTTCGGTAGCAAATTACAGTTACTGTTGCTTTCTTTGAAGTTAAAACAATGCAGAAGAAGGAGGAGAAACTCAGAAAATCGTATGGAAAATCTGAGAGAATGGACTTGTATCTATAACCAATGTTGGGCTGAAATCTGAAGAGGTGCAACTCTTCAGAATGACTGGTTATGCAAAACGGCCATAGCATAAATGCCATAACACAAATGGCTATTTACTCAACAATAAAGAGGAAAAATTGAAGAGGGTAGTTAATTTCTGTTACAAAAACAGAAAACGGAAAAATGAAAACAGTTGGATTTTAATATTAATATTCTTGGATTTAATATTAATATTTTATTATTAAAATGAATATTTAATAACATTTCTGTTAATATTTACTATTAACAAACAAATTTAGTCCAAAAAATTAATCAATCAATCATTTGACCAAATCCAAATCCAAATCCAAATCCAAATCCAAATCCGAAGCCGAATCATTTGACCAAATCCGAATCCGAATCCGAATCTGAAGCCGAATCCGAAGCCGAAGCCGAGTCGAGCGAGCGACGACGACGACGACGCGAGGCTCGCCTTCTTCTCAACTCTTTAAGAGCTAGAAGAAGAGCAATTGCTTATATACCCATTAAAAATGTCACGATCCAAATTCCACTATGGGTCGTGATGGCACCGGACACCGTTGTTAGGCAAGCCAACCATAAATACTTAATTAAATTCTCATTTAAATAATTGTAAAAAATCTGATTTTCCTTCAATTTTACTAGTAAAAGACACTCATTTCAAATTAAATATGAAAGTCAAGAAATCAATACAAAATACCCCATAATCATCCCAAAACCCGGTGTCACAAGTGCATGAGCATTTATTAGGGAATAAAATAAAATACAGTAACTGTCCGGAATACAAGGTGGACAGAAATGAAAATACAGCACAATACTCTGAAGGAGACTCTATGGGCTGCGGGCCGTCTCGATAAATGCAGCTCACCTAGGTCTCCGTACCAATCATGCCGCTATGCCACTAAGCCGCTAGCCACACCTGAACCTGTGCAACAAAAATGCACCGCAAGTGTAGTATGAGTACGAAACAACGTGTACTCAGTAAGTATCCCGCCTAATCTCGAAGAAGTAGAGACGAGAGGTCGACTTCGACACTTACTAGTGGTCCAATGATGATACATCAGTAATATAACAAGTCGAGGGTTTATATAAATATGAATGTAATTCAATAGAGTGAAGCAAGTAATCAATTCTTTCTTTTATATGAAAATTTCCAATTTCCTTTTTCATCAATTATACATATATTCTCAAGACGGGAAGAAGCAATATCAACTTCAGTAAATTACAAGGCAAGCAATACAAGCATGCGCAAATCATGCCGAGGATGTACGACCCTATACAACAATATTTAAATTGTGCACTGTCAGAGGGTCGAATGACGCGAACCATAGATGCATCTATTACCCCGCTCGCGAATCATACATGCGACGCGATCAAATTTAATAAACACTCCAAACAGTCAGTCAAGAAACCGTCAGGGAATCAATCATCCAATACAAGGAAAAACTCTCTTTTTAAAAGTCAAGAAACGAATGTCTAGTTTTTATAAACTCTTTTATACATTTCAATATGTTTTAAGCATTTCAATTTGACAATAAGATTCCAAATATTACAAGTAAAACATGCTTTTGGGTCCTAGACTACCCGGACTTAAGCATAATAGTAGCTACGCACGGACTCTCGTCACCTCGTGCGTACGTAGCCCCCACAAATAGGAGCACATAACCAATTAACTCACCTATGGGGACAATTCCCTCTTACAAGGCTAGAAAGGAGACTCACCTCGCTCCGAAGTTCCATAACCGGCAATCCACGCCATTCCGAAGACTCAAATAGATGCAAAATGCTCTAAAACTAGCCAATAATTATGCAAACCCATTAATATGAGATCAACTACTCATTATAATCCAATTTATAACAATTCCTAACCCCGCTCGAAAAGTTGACAAAATCACCCTCGGGCCCACGTGCCCAGATTTCGAAAATTTTCGAAGATAAACTTTACCCATAACCTCACGAACTCAATTATGTAATTTCCTCTTAATTTCATGTCCAAATCGTGGTCCAAATCCAAAGACACCATTTTCTAGGTTCTTCCCTCAACCCCAAGTTTTTCACTAATTTTCATGTTAAAATCTACACATAATCAATGTATTTAACTCATAATAGGTAGGATTAACTTACCTCCAAGTTGCTAGGTGGAAGACCCTCTCAAGAAGCTCTAAAATCGCCGCAAAATAGAGAAAAATGAGCAAAATGGCCAAACCCCGCTATTTAATGCATTCCGCCCAGCAACTTCCGCACCTGCGGACCCCTTGCCGCTTCTGCGAGTCCGCTTCTACGGAAGCCCATCGCACATGCGCCTATAACTGCTTCTGCGGTTTTCCTTCTCGCTTCTGCGCTTGCGCAGATGCGGTCATTGCCCCACACCTGCGACCCTTCACCTGGGTGGCCATCTTCCGCTTCTGCGGCTACGCACATGTGGCCCAGGCCTCGCAGGTGCGGTTACACCAGAAGGCAGCTGATCACTTCTTCATTAAATTCCAAATTTGATCCATTAATCATCTGAAATCCACCCGAGGCCCCTGGGACCCAACCATTCATGCCAACCAGTCCCAAAACATATTACGGACTCGCTCGAGGCCTGAAATCATATCAAACAACGCTAAAATCACGAATCACACCCCAAATCACACTACAAGAAAAGAGGTCTATTGTGGCGACAAAAGTCGCCACTGAAAGTGCAAAAGTCGCCACAGAAGACCATCAGTGGTGAGCCTATAGTCGTTGGCTATGGTGAGTGGCTGATACTCAATCGTCGCGACTAAATTGGTCGACACAAAAGATATGCTTTCAGTGGCAACATTAATCGCCACAAAAGTTAACTAAGATTGATACAAAATACACCTTCAAGAGACGTTAGTCGCCACTGAATAGTCTTCTTTGGTGGCGAATCATTGTTGCCACAAAAGGTTTATCTTTCGTGACAACATTAGTCGCCCCAAATTCCTCGCCTTTTTGTGTCAACTTTTACCGTCACTAATATTCACTTACTTTTTGTGGCAACAGGGGATTGTTACCAAAACTAACCTTTTTGTGACGGAGAAATATCGCTACAATACTATTATTTTCGTGACAACAATAGTCGCCACAATAAAAATTTCCTGTTTTAAAAAATATTTATATAAAACTATAATAGATTCATACTAGTAGTCGAACAATAATAAAACAACCTATTTATAGTGGCAACAATACATTTCACGAAATAGAATTGTATATAATCTTTTCATTGGTAAAAGTGTAAACAATCTAAATTAAAGTAACATTGTCATTGCACATCCTCAATAAAAAGAATAAAATTTCTTTAAAATACTCCAAAAACTTCAAACTACTCCAACTGCAACTTCATTTCTTCATTGTTGAAGTTCTTTGTTCCTATCATTGTAAAAAAAATATAATGAACAAAATTAGCCGATGCACGTACTAAAGAAAATATCTCTACAAGTAGCATATTGGCAAAATTAACTAAATGTTCAAAATTAACTTAAGAGATCCTGGTTCAGTTCTGTTCAAGAGTTAGGCAAAGATAAACAACATACTCAATTTATAAGTAAGAGCAGATTCTTTATAGAAGATGCTAAGCAAACTGAGAAGAGCATTGACCTCTACAACTAAAATAAAATTCAAGGCAAAGGGATGAAATTTCAATCACAATTACGCCACAGGAAAACTAA
>NC_031989.1:100018790-100042246 GCF_001879085.1 Nicotiana attenuata | reverse complement strand
AATTGGTCGACACAAAAGATATGCTTTCAGTGGCAACATTAATCGCCACAAAAGTTAACTAAGATTGACACAAAATACACCTTCAAGAGACGTTAGTCGCCACTGAATAGTCTTCTTTGGTGGCGAATCGTTGTTGCCACAAAAGGTTTATCTTTCGTGACAACATTAGTCGCCCCAAATTCCTCGCCTTTTTGTGTCAAATTTTATCGTCACTAATATTCACTTACTTTTTGTGGCAACAAGGGATTGTTACCAAAACTAACCTTTTTGTGACGGTAAAATATCGCTACAATACTATTATTTTCGTGACAACAATAGTCGCTACAATAAAAATTTCCTGTTTTAAAAAATATTTATATAAAACTATAATAGATTCATACTAGTAGTCGAACAATAATAAAACAACATATTTATAGTGGTAACAAAATATTTCACGAAATAATTGTATATAATCTTTTCATTGGTAAAAGTGTAAACAATCTAAAGTATCATTGTCATTGCACGTCCTCAATAAAAAGAATACAATTTCTTTAAAATACTCCAAAAACTTCAAACTACTCCAATGTTTGTAAACTGCTCTACTGCAACTTCATTTCTTCATTGTTGAAGTTCTTTGTTCCTGTCATTGTAAAAAAAATATATGATGAACAAAATTAGCAGATGCACGTACTAAAGGAAATATCTCTACAAGTAACAACAACACGAAAGAATGAAAAAGAAAAAGCTGAACTTAGATCAAACTTCAGTTTGAGCCTTCAGTATGCCAGCTAATATAACCATTCTCATTCAGGAGGAAACAGATTCCGCTCTCAAATTTTCTCTTATGAGTTGCTGTGCATCGTGGAATTATATTGGAAACAAACATAAATTACACATAGCATCAGAGGCAGGAGGGATTGGCGGTTTGCAAATAGATCCACCTTAAACACCATAAGCGAATCAGCTAATAAACATGCTAGTGAAACTGTGGAAGGGGTTAGTTCTGCCAGTGAAACTGTGGAAGGGGTTAGCTGCATGATGTCAATCCTTAGAGCACATTGTCCCCTACACATTTGTTATTTTCTCAGCTAGTTTCACTGGCTATTCCTTAGCAGATCAGTTTGAACCTTTTTGCAGTCCATCATTAGTAACTTTAGACATAACCTTATAGAGCTCATTACGACAAACTATAGTTCTGAAGGTACCACGACTAAGGAGCTCACAAAGAGGTTTATACTATAAGTATAGATAGCTGATATGCTAATCTAACCACTCATGCATAATATCGTCTAGAATAGCAACCGTCTCTTCTAAAAATTTAGAACCCTCCCCCAGAATATCCCAAAAAGCATGTGCATTCTCAACTAGGATCATGGAGTTAGCTGTAACTAGTATCGGCAAAATTAACTAATTATTCAAAATTAACTTAAGAGATCTCGGTTCAGTTCTGTTCAAGAGTTAGGCAAAGATAAACAATCAATACTCAATTTATAAGAGCAGCTAAATCCAGTTTTGGAAGCTAAAATAGCTTCATGGCTAAGAACATTTCTTGACAATATCAATCTTAAACTATAACCAAATGTTAGCAGAGGACTCAAAGATAGTAGATTAATGTATAGCTTATCAACAATGACAATTTTTATACACGGATAATAAGTTCTTTACACTTGAACCATTATTGAATGAAAATCCTCAAGTCATGCAACCTAACTGTTAGAAAGCAAGCATGACTTAAACCTTCAAAGACATTAGTAAAAAAAAAGTTAACAATGTAGCAGGCTTCTTTAAGTCAAGAACAAAGTCTCTAGGAGAATTTACATGGAAAACTGTATACTAAAGACAAACTATCCAAATGGAGTGTCATCACTGATTTTCATGTTCCCTTTGCTTGACAGAACAGAGAGTTGCACTCACATATTTTTTAAGTTTGAACTATCTACTTAAGTGTTGTTTAATATCTTAAACGGCAAGGCATAAACAGGTTTTGTATATTGAAGCGATGAATTAGAATTGGTAGTTTATAGAGCTAAGGGCAAATATGTAGCAGCAGAAACTCTCTAGCAAAAAGGTCCCCTGAAGTAGCAAAAAGGTACCCTGAAGTAGCAGAATTGCGGTATTTTAAGCAGTGTATTATGATACATTTAGATCCCGAAGTATGGCAGTTGATAACTGACACACTTCTCTCGATTTTAGTAAGAAGCTAACCTTTACTGAGTTCGTGAACTGTATGCTGAGAGGCTTGAGCATCTAGCTTAGCTGTCAATATATAGAGCTACTTCCTTAATGCGTGAATGGTGTCTTCCTCTTAGAAGTTTGTTTCTGTCATCAGGCATCTTAGGTTTTTCAAAAGCTGCAAATGAATTTGGTAGAGGTTTCCTAACATTTGAAATTCTTATGATTACTCATCCTTGTGATGTGCATCTTTTGAATTAACAGAAATATTAGATCACACATAATTCCTTTTTTTTTTGCGCAATCTTAAAGATATGCTTCAACTGCTATGAGAAAATTCTATCATAGAGAGTCTATATGAACTAAATTTTTATCCTTTGTAGTGTTGAAACTAGCAGCATTGTATTAACAGTTGTATAGTACATTTGTAGAGTACAGAAACATTAGCATTTACCTTTTGAATTCTAGCCATCATCGTAGCCATCTGCTCTTTAAATCTTTTGTCAAGTTGTAGATTCATGTGCGCGCGCTCCTCTTCTAGTTTCTTTTGCAACTCAGCACGATCTTCTTCTAGCTTTCTTCGTAACTCAAAACGATCATCTTCTAGCTTCCATGACAATTCAGCAGCCATTTGTTCTTCTACCTTTCTTTGCAACTCAGCAGCTTGTTCACGTTCTTCTTGTAATTTTCTGTCCATTTCAGCTTGCATATCTTGACGCATACTTTCCATTGCAGAAGACATACTTGCTTCTAATTCTACCTGCTGCACTCGGCTCTTTTTGCAAGTCTTTTTCCGTACCCTTTCCCATGAACATAGCCAGTTCGTTCGCCAAGTACGGTGACTAAAATCTCATCTGCATTCATCGGATTTTCTTCAAATTGTTGTTGCTCCACAATTTCTTGGAGCTGCCCCTACAATTATGCATACAATTTATGATATAAAATAGGAGACATAAAATAAAATAAATAAAACACAATTTCAAGAGATTACATGAATTTGCTGCGACTGTGGATCTGACCATACCAGTTGTTCTTTGTCATTCTTACGAGTATGTTGGAGCTCCCAAACTCGATCCGGTGGTGCCTTTTGTCCATTAACAGGATTACTCTACAATTTATTAAAGTAGAGGAAACTATTTAAGTACATAATGTGACCTAAAAAAGAATGACAAATATATGAAATATTATTGTGCTAAATGAATTTGTACCGTTGATTCCTCCACTTCAGCAAATGACTTTGAGCCACATGAGTGTTTAGTGATTTGTTTTCCCCTGTTTATTTTGTTTCGCTCACTCACAGCCTAAAATTATATCCATAAATTAAGAACCAGAATTGAAATAGTAATTTGTCACATATTTATATTACCAAGTTACCTTGAATTCCGGACTTACAAAATGTCCTACCAGAAACACCCAATCCTCAGATGTAACATCACTTGGCCTATGAGATAATCTCTCTTCGTCAGTAGCATAGCGAGAGTATTCAGCATGCAATCGAGTCTTCCATGTTCTAAACAGTCTTTTCATAGTATTGACCACAAGAGCTTGCAATACATGCTCTCGAACTCCGGTAGCTTCAAATTTATCCTAAATGCAAATACGAAAAGCTTTTGAGAGTAAATAAAACGTGTGATAAAAAGTCGATAGAACCTTTATTAATAAATTATTACCTTAACCTTCAACCACATCGCATCTCCATGTTTTGTGATTATTTCTTGCCAATCACCATCTCTGAATAAGACAGTGTTGCGCATAATCAAACCACAATAGTTAACAATGTCCCTAGACCCGGGACCTACAGCTCTCTCAATGTCATCTGGAATGACAATAGGAATTTTACTACCATGCTTAGTTTTCAACTCTACAAGTAAAGATTTGTATCTCCCTCTCCCTTTATTGGATTTTTTGCAAGAAGCTGCGCGCAAAAGAATATATATTTAACAATCATATAGCATCCAGAATAGGAATATTTAATGATGAGCTGCTGCGATTGTTTAGCTTCAAAAGCAAGCAGTAGTAAAATTCGTATTCAACAGTCAGTATTATTTAACAGTCAGAAGAAAGCAATACTTTTGATCTCCTGGTCTCTAAAAGAGTTAGGAATCTTTAGATCTTAAGAACATTAGCAAGATTGGAATTCGAAAAATCGAAAAGCCACATAAAACGACACATGACCTTCATAGGCACAAAATTATGCAGCATCTCCAATTCTTAGAAGGAATGTACTGCTTGCACAAGCACACAAAATATCGCAGCAGGCGACTAGTGAAATTATTCTCTGCAGCAGGCGTACTTTCGATTCATATACATACTCTCTGTCTCTGCCCAAAGTGAAGCTGTGAAGGAATTGAAAAACAAAAAACATAGCAATAAAGAAAGAAGAAGAGAAGAAGAACTGAAGAACAATTGGTCACCTTATATTCTAACATCCATTTGTGTCTGCTGATAATGTGAGCAGCTATGTGAGCAGAATGTTGTTTTCACATGATTCAAGGGATCGCTAATGGTTCTTTGTTCATGTTGTGTACTTTTTTGCTCTAAAAGAAACAGGTATATATAAGACTATCTTCTTAAGCTATGAAATATTAGAAGTTAAAGACAGTAATTAGCCAAACTGATGGCAGAAGAATAGGCCACATAACAATTAACCTTTAGAGAAAGGGTTAGGATTCTGAATTGTACTTACTGATTTGTGGTGATCATAGCAAGTTTTCTAGCCCTGAATCTAATTCGTCCGTTCCGCACTCAGTTTAACAGAAACTANTTACAGAAACACGAGATGGAAAGAATGTATGCAATAAGAGTTCAGACTAGATTCTGTTTCAAGCTTAGTCCCGAGTAGTTAGTATAAAAGTACAAGTTAAAATATGCTCGTCAATTGATTGTATCAGTTTTCATTAACATGTATTTCATGCTAGATCGAGATGAGCAGAGTAATAAAATGGAAATCAAAACGCGCTTACTAGCGATGCCACATACTTTGACACTTTTAAAAAAAACCAATTCCATTGGGCTTCAATAGCTGAATCATGAACAATAACTCAAATGAGCAAGGGGATTGACAAATTAGCTGCATGAGCTGTGCCAATTTTGCGCAACGGTCACATTATACATTATACAGAACAGAGAGTTGCGATTATAGAGAGGCTATATGAACTGAATTTTTATACTTTGTAGTGTTGAAGGTTTCTGAGTATGTTAGTAGTTGTAATCTGAATTTTTATACTTTCGATTCATATACATACTTTAACAGAAACTAATATGTGAAATGAAACTAGCAGCATTGTATTAACAGTTGTATAGTACATTTGTAGAGTATAGAAACATTAGCATTTACCTTTTGAATTCTAGCCATCATCGTAGCCATCTGCTCTTTAAATCTTTGTCAAGTTGTAGATTCATGTGTGCGTGCTCCTCTTCTAGTTTCTTTTGCAACTCGGCACGATCTTCTTCTAGCTTTCTTTGTAACTCAAAACGACCATCTTCTAGCTTCCGTGACAATTCAGCAGCCATTTGTTCTTCTAACTTTCTTTGCAACTCAGCAACTTGTTCACGTTCTTCTTGTAATTTTCTGTCCATTTCAGCTTGCATATCTTGACGCATACTTTCCATTGCAGAAGACATACTTTCTTCCAATTCAACCTGCTGCACTCGACTCTTTTTTGCAGGTCTTTTTCCGTACCCTTTCCTACGAACATAGCCAGTTCGTTCGCCAAGTACGGTGACTAAAATCTCATCTGCATTTGTCGGATTTTCTTCAAAAATTGTTGTTGCTCCACAATTTCTTGGAGCTGCCCCTGCAATTATGCATAACAATTTATGATATAAAATAGGAGACATAAAATAAAATAAATAAAACACAATTTCAGGAGATTACATGAATTTGCTGCGACTCTGGATCTGACCACACCAGTTCATCTTTGTCATTCTTATGAGTATGTTGGAGCTCCCAAACTCGATCCGGTGGTGCCTTTTGTCCATTAACAGGATTTCTCTACGATTTATTAAAGTAGAGGAAAACTATTTAAGTACATAATGTGGGAAGGATAATGAAACAAATCCTACCACCAACTGCCAAAATCTGCAAAGAAGCTAAAGAGACAATTCAAGAATGTGCATCAGAGTTTATAAGTTTTGTTACTGGGGAAGCATCTGACAAGCGTCACAAGGAGAATCGAAGGACGTTTAATGGACATGACATCTGTTGGGCTCTCAGTTCATTAGGTTTTGGCAACTATGTCGAGGTCATGTTGAGGTACTTGTATAAATTAAGGGAGTTTGAAAGACAAAAGGCAAATCAGACCAAAGGTTCAAATGATGAAGCTACAGATGAAGCTGCAAGTGAATCTGAGAATCAAGAATGTACCACTACTTAAGTATAATGGAAGCTCTAACTGAAGGGGATGATCCAGTATGCTGTCATATTTTTACCACTTTCCATTTTCCCCTCTTTTTTAGCTCTATCAAGAATTCCTGATTTTTGAGAAACATTCCTATAATATCTAGCTGATTGATGATCAGATGCGTAAAGCTACCATGTTATCTTCCAGAATTATAAGTACTTCTTATTAGTTTAATTTGCTGACAAAAAAGCAAGCTGATATTAATTATATGATCATTGATCAAAACCAATCCGACCCAAAAAAGAATGACAAATATATGAAATATTATTGTGCTAAATGAATTTGTACCGTTGATTCCTCCACTTCAGCAAATGACTTTGAGCCACATGAGTGTTTAGTGATTTGTTTTCCCCTGTTTATTTTGTTTCGCTCACTCACAGCCTGAAATTATATCCATAAATTAAGAACCAGAATTGAAATAGTAATTTGTCACATATTTATATTACCAAGTTAACTTGAATTCCGGACTTCCAAAATGTCCTACCAGAAACACCCAATCCTCAGGTGTAACATCACTTGGCCTATGAGATAATCTCTCTTCATCAGTAGCATAGCGAGAGTATTCAGCATGCAATCGAGTCTTCCATGTTCTAAAAAGTCTTTTCATAGTATTGACCACAAGATCTTGCAATACATGCTCTCGAACTCCGGTAGCTTCAAATTTATCCTAAATGCAAATACGAAAAGCTTTTGAGAGTAAATAAAACGTGTGATAAAAAGTCGATAGAACCTTTATTAATAAATTATTACCTTAACCTTCAACCACATCGCATCTCCATGTTTTGTGATTATTTCTTGCCAATCACCATCTCTGAATGAGATAGTGTTGCGCATAATCAAACCACAATAGTTAACAATGTCCCTAGACCCGGGACCTACAGCTCTCTCAATGTCATCTGGAATGACAATAGGAATTTTACTACCATGCTTAGTTTTCAAATCTACAAGTAAAGATTTGTATCTCCCTCTCCCTTTCTTGGATTTGTTGCAAGAAGCTGCGCGCAAAAGAATATATATTTAACAATCATATAGCATCCAGAATAGGACTATTTAATGATGAGCTGCTGCAATTGTTTAGCTTCAAAAGCAAGCAGTAGTAAAATTCGTATTCAACAATCAGTATTATTTAACAGTCAGAAGCAAGCAGTACTTTTGATCTCCTGGCCTCTAAAAGAGTTAGGAATATTTAGATCTTAAGAACATTAGCAAGATTGGAATTCGGAAAATGAAAAGCCACATAAAACGACACATGACCTTCATAGGCACAAAATTATGCAGCATCTCCAACTTTCAGCAACTTTTGATGCATCTCACTTGCAACAAATTAAATTCATGGACAAGGCAACTGAAGGAATCTGATGAAAATATTCTTAGAAGGAGTTGTTTTCACCAAATGTCCTATTCTTAGAAGGAATGTACTGCTTGCACAAGCACACAAAAAATCGCAGCAGGCGACTAGTGAAATTATTCTCTGCAGCAGGCGTACTTTCGATTCATATACATACTCTCTATCTCTGCCCAAAGTGAAGCTGTGAAGGAACTGAAAAACAAAAAATAGAGCAAAAAAAAGAAAGAAGAAGAGAAGAAGAACTGAAGAACAAAAAGAAAGACAGAACACAGAGCATAATCGCAAGTCGTTTTCTTTAATCCCTGCGTTGTTTCTTTTTTTTTTTTAAAAAGCAATGCTACAATAGCATCTCGCTACAGTGTTGCCTCTCGCTACACAGGCAGAGGCGAGCGCTATTTGTAAAATGCAACGCAACACATCAGAAAAGCGATGGAGTCTCGCATCGCTACGCCTCACGCTATTAGCGCTGAGGCGAGCACTATTTACAACATTATTTTAACAGAAACTAATATGTGAGTTGTAGACATCTCCAATAATATTCCATCTCTTGGCACATTAAACGAATTAATATAGTACATGTCTGTCTTAAGATTTTCACCAGTATTGCAAAAAATACTAAACAAATTGAGTTGTTAATTAGTTAACAGAAAGATTGAGAGAACTAACCTGCAGCACTTTCAGTTTCTACAGTGGGATGCGCACTTTCGACAATAATTCTTGATGACTGTGATCCATTAGGTTCTTGACAAGGTTGAATTGAATGTCTGATCTCTGAAGGTGCAAATGCTTGTACCCGAGATGCTTGTGGTTGAGAAGAACGCTCAAGCCTTGTCAATGGTGCATTAGCCCTGTAGGATGACGTCGCTGTAGAACTGTCATGAACTCCAATACTGCCACCTGCACGACTACCTCCACGTCCACCTCGTGCACCTCTACCTCGTCCAAATCCTACCATTTCTTACAATATCTCAAAATAAAAAATATGAAAATAAAAATCAAAGTTCTGGTGAAGATCCATGTCTGTCTGGTAAAGGATCGTGCCACTATTGAGATTTCTATCATTCTTAAACTCAACAACTGTTGTATATGTACATTTAGAATCTTAGCAAAGCTATAAAATTCAAGTCATCATCACATATAAAAGTAAAAGGGATATTCCAGTATATTAAAGGTAGTAATTAAGATGAAGGTTCATTGAATTAAAGAATAATAAGGGGGATAAAGAAGCTACTGATAAGAATCCATAGAAAGAAACACTAAAGCTATCTATTTGGTCACTCCATATCCCTATCATCTATGACGGTGTCCTCTCCATCGTTATCATCAAGTAACTCTTCATCGCTTTTTTCACTATTATACAGATCCATGTGATCGTCATTGATGAAACCATCGTCCTCATTATGCAAAATTGTCTGAGCTTCAGTCGCTTGGTTATAATCAATAATTTGTGATTCAACATCATCCCTGTTTAAGGACACCACAATATCAATTTCTTGAGCATGAATGCGCAATGTATTAATTTCAACTTGCTCTTGTTGATAAGCATCTTCACTCGGTAATACTTCATCTTCAATTTCTGTAGAATTAATATCCTTTTCAGGCATATTAAAAAGGTCACAAGGATTTGTCTTCACAACAACAAGCCAATCTTTGTTAGACATGTCGTCCACATAGAAAACTTGTTCACAATGAGATGCCAACACAAATGGCTCATTTGTATTCAAGGCACAACGAGTATTCACACTTGTGAAGCCATATTTGTCAATCTTATATCCTTTTCCTAAGTGAGCCACATCCCACCAATGACACCTGAAGAGGTAAACTTTCTTATTTTCCACATAAGATAACTCGTAAATGTCCTCCAATATACCGTAATACTCCTTTGTTGAGTCTGAATCATCTCCTCTAACAAGAACTCCACAATTCTATGTTTTTCTTCTCGACTCTATATCTCTTGTCTGAAATCTAAATCCATTCACCATTAATGTGGAATATCGAAGCACTAGAGGTCCAGGACCGAGTGCTAAGCTTATGAGATCATCATTTGCATGTCCTTGTGCAGATAGTTGTAAGATCTACAAAAGACAAACAATACTCTCATAATCAATAACATATGTGATAATAACATTAATATTCAACATGTCATTTTATTCATCACTTACATGTGCACGAAACCAATCAAAAAAGTCATTGTTATGCCTTCCATCCCCTATTGCACTTTGTCTTTCCATCTCTCCGGTGTGTTCCCTACATTTTAATAATGGGTTAGTTAGGAAAATGTAATTGAACTATCCTAATACAAAATTATCTTGAAGTTCTCCAGAAACTTACTCAAGGAACGGCCAAACTTTTTCACAATTTTGAAGCACATATATGGATGCTTGGTTTAACTCATCACGAGATAGCGGGGCGGGATCTGAACCACCTTTTGTTCGTCCACTATTTTTAAAGATAGATATCACACCATGTGACAGAGATTCATCATCATTCCTAGCTGGCCTATTGAACTTGGTTAAGATATTCTTTAAGTAACGCGAGCAAAATGTGAGGCTCTCTTCTGCCAAATAACCTCCTGCAATTGAGCCTTCAGGACGAGCATAGTTGCGAACATACGACTTAAGTATTCGCAAATACCTGTATACAAATGACTAGTTAAAAACAATGTGACATTCTGAAATTATAATATTGAAATTTAAAGGATAACACGTTACCTTTCAAAAGGGTACATCCATCGATATTGAATTGGTCCACCTAGTTTTGCCTCTCTTGCCAATGGGCAAATGAACCATGACATCGAAAAACGCAGGAGGAAAAACCATTTGGAACTTGCACAATGTGATAGCAATTTCAGCCTCTAAGATATCAAGATCTTCAATTGTCAAGCACTTAGAATATAAATTCTTGAAAATTTTTCCTATTTCGATAATTGGTTCACTCACTTCCTTAGGCAACACACCATAAATTGCTAATGGAAAAATATCCTCCAATAATACATGGTGATCATGACTTTTTAATCCATGTATCTTTTTCTCTTCAACCTTGACACACCTAGAAATATTCGATGAAAAGGCATCAGGAACCTTCAAATTAGCTAAGAAATTACACACTTTCAGCTTCTCTTCTTGTCACGACCCCAACCCCGGTCGTGATGGCGCCCAACACAGTGCTAGGCAAGCCCAACCAATTCAACACTCTCAATCCCTCATATAGAGTTCATTACCAATTAACAGAGTTTAAATACCAAATTAACATGATTATAAATCTGTAACAGTAGATAGAATGTGCGGAAATCAAGAAATATCACTACAAATCTCACCGATCTGGTGTCACGAGTCAAGAGCCTCTAATACAAGTCTGAGAAACAGCCTAAACAAAAGATAGTCTAAAATACCGAAAGTAAAGAGGATAGAGGGAGAAATCGGGTCTGCGGACGCCATGCAGCTACCTCGATGACTCCGGTGAGATCTGAACAGCAGAGACAACTCAATCTACGCCTCCGGAATACCTGTATCTGCACACATGGTGCTGGGAGTAATATGAGTACTCCGACTCAGTGAGTAATAGCAATAAATAGTGACTGACGGAAAGAAATCTCATAAAAAGCACTAAGCAGTTCTATATCAAAGCAGTAAGAACATTTTAAACAGCAACTGAATGAAGAAATCAGGTAAAAATCCTTTAAGCCAGTACTCAACTCATTTATTCCTCACGATAACCGAGATCATAATTATATTACTGCAGCGTGCAGCCCGATCCATATAGTATACTGCTGCGGCGTCAGCCCGATCCATATATATATATATACTGCTGAGGCGTGCAGCCCGATCCAATAATAATAGTCGAGTGCGCTCACTGGGGGTGTGCAGACTCCGGAGGGGCTCCTACAGCCCAAGTGCTATACTACTGCGGCGTGCAGTCCGATCCATATAAATGTACTGCTGCGGCGCGCAGCCCGATCCAATAATATACTGCTGCGGCGTGCAACCCGATCCATATAAATATATACTGCTGCGGCGTGCAGCCCGATCCATAACATATCAAATACCCTCACTATGGGGTTCTCAACCCCTCTCAGTCACTATAAACTCAGCCTCTCGGGCATACTAAGTTAAGATAGGGATCCCAGCCAACATATTACTTTCCTTTTGGTTTAGTTATTCCAAAGCCGGTTCATATTAGATTAAACAGTTAGAACATGACTGAGGGTATGATTTTAACGTGTAAAGTGAGGTCAATCATGTACAATTACCCCTAAGGGTTCTACAGGTTGGCACAAGGTTACAACCTTTCTGATGGAAATAAAAGAGTTAAGCAGTCATCATCTAAAAATATATATATACCTCCGAGTCCCGTATGTTTTTACTTTTCAGGAAATGGATCACATGGAAGGAATAATCAAGTGCTCGAGATTTCATACTTCAAAGCTCTAACACTTGGGGGACTATATATATGGAAGGCAGAGAAGACTAGAAAAGTCTGAATTCGAGTCAAGCTCGAGGCAATCTACCCAACAAATCGAAAGTTAAGAGCAAATCAAGAGCCAAAAACACAAGCTTGATTCATAAACCTATGATGAAGTATACATTTGCAGATGTAAATTACAAAATCTTACGAGTATCTAGGTTAAAGGCAATATTTAGTCGTGGGTTGCAAGATAGACCCTTGAATTTTGTAAATTCTATTATAAAGAAAATAATTATAAAAGAGTTGTAGATGTTACTTGAATACATGTAAAGTATACAGTTTGAAAGTTCAAGAATACAAAACTCCCTCAAATTATTCGAAGAAATATGTATGTTCCTACTTCTTCTTTCGTATGTTTACACCAATATGAAGTTGAGACGCCTTCTTCATTAACTGTCATTTATAAAAGGGACCTCCTTTATAATTCGTGCTTATTCAGAAAGTCACGGAGCATTGAAGCATTTTTAATGCAAAGTTAAATAACAAAGGGTGAAATAGAAACCCAAATATTAAAATAGGCAGAAAATAAAGCCGACATTTATATATCAGACTTTGCAAACATAAGGCAAACATTTGTCTCCAAACCCCGAAATAAGACAAGGGTAAACAAATAAGAGAGTAGAACAAAAACTCAAAATAAGATATTATAAGAGTTGGACAGAAACTCGGAAAGTAATATTATATAAACTTGGTTAAAACTAAGTATAAACTTAGTTCCAAAACCCCAAAACAGACCAGGGGTAAATCTTTCCAATCATTACTAAATCCCAAAATGGACTAGGGGTAGACTTCCCAAACATTCCACTAATAAAAAAATCAAACTTTTCAATCAAACTTTTACTATGGGGCAGGTTTTGAACCAATATTATTAGAAGGATTCAAGATGGCATCATCAGTAGAAGGAGGTTCAACTTGAGCAGAAGAGGTTTGAACAACAGATTCACCAGGAGCAAGTTCATCACCCAAGGGAATGTCTACCTCAGTTTTGAGGCGCGTGTTCAAGAAAGCCCAACTAATATCAACAATAGCTTTGACCTCAAGGGCTTCATAATCCCTCTCCGACTGCTCAATTTCGGCACTTAGATCTTCCTTTTCAGTCAAAGCAGCATCATAAGAAGTTTGTAAGGGGGCAAGTGACCTCTCTAAGAACTGAACTTTGTTAGAAGACACACGGAGATCTTCTTAAGTTTGGGTGAGCCTTTTAACAAATTCCCCGGAGTAAACTTCATTTTGGTTCAGCAGTTCTTTCAAACCTCTAATTTCTTCAGTGGCTTTGGAAAGTTGCTCGGCAAATGGAGACTCAAGGAGGTCTTTATCTTTGCCCACTTGACTGGAAGAGGCCTTCTCAATCGCCAACTCTGCTGTGATTACCTTCACTTGTTGCTCCAAGGTACACTTCTCCTCATCTAAAACTTCTTTCTCAAGCTCAAGGCCATCAAAATGTTCCTTCCAGTTGTCCGCTTCGGTTCGATAGTCGTTCATTAATTGCTCAGTATGACGATCCTCTTCATCAGCTCCGTGCCAATTAGGTCGATCTACACGAGGAAAAGGAAAATGTGATTACCGAATACAGATGAAAAGAAAGTCACATGCAAAATAAAAAGCTAAGGCTTATACGTTTAAAGATGAATGGATAATTTCATTCATCCACGTTAAAGAGATGTGGCTTTCCAATTTGGACTTCTCAACTGGGCCAATCAACGGTTTTAGCCATACATCGGCTTGGCCAGATTTCTTCAAAAGATTACCATCCTTAGGGACTTCGATGGTAAAAAATTTCATTACTGTACTGTTATTGGAAGAACCAACTTCAACATGAGAAGTTGTAACAGTAGGGGCAGTTGAGGGGGTCAAAACAGCCACGGGCGGAGCAGTACAGCAGCAACAAGTGCGGGGAACTGAGGATCAACTGGAACAGTATTGGGAAAGAGGCAAGAGGCTCTTCCTTAGAAACAAAATCGAAATCTTCATTATGAAACACATGAGAAAAAATCTGTTCTGTAGAGTCACGGGGTGTGGCAGGCATCTCTTCATCAGAGCTCAACAAAGTGGTACTTTCGGGCTCGTGCATGGGAACTAAACTTGGAGGAGGAGTGACTTCGTCATCCGAAATAACACGTCTCCTAGCTTGAGACCTACGAACTAACAAGCCCTCCTCTTGTTCCTCTTCACCCTCGGAACCGTGTGCCCTATCAACTTGTCTCTTTGATGAGGAATTCAAAATCTCTTGAGCCATAGACAGAGAAAGTCTAGAAGCAGCAATAGATGCGGCGCTAACACCCCGAATGGGAAACCCTAACGAAGAAAGAAGTTAATAAATTTTCAACTAAATGTGGAAGCAAGGTAGAGAATTGAAAGAAAGGATACCATGAGTCTTCACTTTCCAACCAAACCTATTAGAAAGGTACTTCCAAGACCTTCCTTCCATAGTAGCAACAACCAACAATTTTCCTAGCCAACAAGTCTGGAATCTCCTCAACAGGTTCCATGGTTGCTGAAAAAGGAAAAAAGAGACAGTGACGAGGTTGTAAGTTCTTGTTTCTTCAATAGAAAAAGAAGAAGAAGGTTAAAAAAAACTTATGTGCAAAGTTCCATTTTTCTGGAAAAGGCATGTTCTCTTCACCCACTAAACTTTTTGTGGGAGCAGTAACAAAACGGGCATACCAGCCACGATCCTTGTCATCTTCAGAGTTAACCAAAACCCTTTTACTCCTGGCCACGAGAGTAAATACACCAAAATGAAACAACTTTGGGGAATATAGATGAATCAAGTGATAAAAGGTAAAGGGTAAAGAGGCCAAATTCGACAAGTATCTTAAGCATGCCACAACTCTCCATACAATAGGACCAATCTGTCCTAAGCAAACATTAAAGAAACGGCAAAATTCTATAATGACTGGATCAATAGGTGGTCTGAAGCCTAATGTAAAAGGATATGTATAAACAAATGAATAACCAACATTGTATGAGGTGATCCTTTGATTTGCATTAGGGACTAAAATTGGGAAATCAGATTTCCAATGGCATTCACTTCGTACAAGAGAAATACAACCCTCAGTAATCTGGGAAGGGTAAACATTAGCACGATCATGGGAAGTCATAATTGTAACTTGATTTCTAATCGATTCTCGATCAGTAGAGAAGGAAAGTTTAGCAGGGACAATCTCATCAACAGTGGGTTCTCGAAGAGGTTCACTAGAATCCCTATTTCTAGCAGAAGATCTATGAGAAGAAGAAGCCCTAGTTCTAGAGGACGGAGGGGTAGTAAAACTGGGTTGAGAAGAAGAACCACAAATAGATGCAGACCCTAAACTACGTAATCTGCCACCTGTTCCACTTCTGATAGGAGTAAATGAAGGGGGAAGTTCATCTACTATAACTACTCTACAAGGATCGGGATTTGGAGAAGACATGGTCGTATAAGAAAATAATATGAGCTGATGAACAAGAACTATTATGGAAGAAGAATACTGTAGATTAAAGGTTTTCATGAAAGCAAAGGCATAAGGAGGTATTTATATGAAGAAGTAACTGTCATATGAAGGAGTTCATGATGGAAACGCTATAATGAAACAGTCACTTCGTGACTGATGCAGCTGCAGAAAAGCCCTAAAAACCGCTGAAGAGTTACAGATCCAATCAATGAATGCCACATGTCACAAACATTAAATGGAAGTGACATATCACACATTGAAAAGTCTAGAAGACGCAGCGATACATGAGAAACGGCGGCAAAAAATTCCCGCCATAAATGTGATCCACTTCCCAAATATTCAATTACTGAATAATTGGTAAGTGGGGGGGCCTATCTGTATTAGTAAAAGTAAAGATCACACGTGGATTTATATATGTGGCTGATGTGGCAAGACACGTGAATTGCTAAGAAAGTGACAACTGGAGAGATGCATTAAAAGATGCACGATTCGAAATAGGTACGAGCAAATTGCCCATGAGATAAAAGGGGTATGGTCGCTCGAGTCTGAATTGCTACATGAAGAGACACCGTCAAAATGAATCAAGACAGTAAAGAAGGAAGATTCATGAATCGTCAATTAATGAGCATGAATGATCATAGACGTTATAAAATCTTCATGAATAGTTACGATTGCCAATTATAACGTCTCGATAATATCATTAATGTTCATAATGATTCAGTTATAAAAGGGAAAAAATGTTGTACTTATAAATTCCTATATAAGGGAAGGGAATTTCACTTGTAAAGGCACGTTCTGATTATTATTAGAATACAATTACTTTCTTTTGCTTTCTATTTATCACTTTTCTCTTTCACATTCTAATTTCCTTTCTTATCACTGAGATAATATAGAATTTCTTGATTATCAGTAGCCCGAGTACTTCTTAAAATAGGCTTTGACGGGGAATCTAATTCTTTGGTTAAACATAAATGTTTCAAGTTGAGTAGGACCAAGGCCAAATACTTAGAGTGTAAGTTCAGAACGTTACCCAGGAAGCGGACATGGATGTGACGCTTGATATATAAGTCATCATATAAGAGGAAGTTTCAAGTACCTTTTGTTAGTAATACAAGATGTTGGGGAGATTTATGATAAAACACATCGTATGAGCAGGGTGGATGAAGTGGAGGCTTGCTTCTGGTGTCTTTTGTGATAATAGTATTGTTCCACTGAAACTTAAAGGTAAGTTTTACAAAGTATTGGTTGAACCGACTATGTTGTGTGGGCCAGACTATTGGCCTGTCAAGAACTCTTATGTCCAGAAGATGAAAATAGTTGAAATGAGGATGTTGAGATGGATATGTGGGTATACCAGGTTAGATAAGATTAGGAATAAAGTTGTATGGATAAGGTGGGAGTGGTCCCCTTGGAGGATAAGATGCGGGAGGCGAGGTTGAGATGGCTCGGGCATGTTTAAAGGAGAAGCACAAATGATCCTGTTAGGTTGTGTGAGAGATTATCTTTGGTGGGGTAGAGGTAGGCCAAAAAGTCTTGGGGAGAGGTAATTAGACGGGACATGGCTCAACTGGAGCTTACTGAGGACATGACCCTTGATAGGAGGTCGTGGAAACAAGCACCCAAACAATGACATGCAAGATTTGACCTAATAATATTGTCAAATGATTTCAAAATTAATGAGTGTAAAAAAATGTGCTTACGTTAAGAATACTTAAAATCATATAGTCATTATTTGATTATATGTGGATGGTATGTTGATGAAATATTAAAAATGTGGGGGCTTTTTATGACAAAAGCCAATGTTAGACGTAATGTCTAAATGATATAATTTTTTAACCCCACCAATCCTTAGTGGATATTGATATGAAATCGATGAATTTATTACTTGTTCAGTCTTAGTAATGGCTTGTGATGAAACTACAAATTCGAAAGATGTTTACGTGCTTTTCCAGAAATAATTTGTTTCTTGAACATTTATAATGTTTAGCTCTTTTATGAAAGGTGTCACCTAGAAAGCTGTGACTTTTCATGAAAGTTGCTTTTGTATATTTTGTACAAACATGACCGTTCATGAACGAATGTATTAATATATTGGTCTATAATGAGGCGAACCAACCGATGAACGTGACCGAAATCCGTTGCAAGTTGGATTTGTTTCATGAATGAAAGTGCTATAATTTGCATATCATATAGACGTATGAATAATAACATACAAATGCTTGACAATGGCGGAGTGATTGTGAAATATGTTATATATTAAAAGGTTGTGATCACAACTGATGCCAATCACTCCAGCTGCTGTTATAATATACTATTGCTATATTAAGTGCAGTCAATAATATGATATGCAATAGAAAGTCTAGACGTATTAGTCTACGACATAAGGAAGTTCGCATTGAACTATCATGACAATAAAATTAGTTTTAGGTTATTTGAAATGTATCCATGACTATGTATTTCACTATAATAAGTATACAGTGATAATAGAGGTGTATACTGATGCAAATTAGATCACCGGTTCAACCGATTCTTAACAGCAGATGAAGGAGCGATGTCTTGGAAATCGTCCAAACAAATGTGCATTGATCGCTCAACAATGGAGGCTTAGTTTGTAGCCTTAGACAAGGCCGGTGAAGAAGTTGAATGGCTCCTAAATTTTCTTGAAGATATTTCACGTTGGCCCAAAATCATTAGCACATATATGCATATATTGTGATAGTCAAGCGGCAATAGGAAGGGCTGAGAGCATTATGAATAACGAAAAATCTTGTCAAAGAAGATATAAAGCCATTAGACAACTACTCTTTGAGGGAATTATCATAATTGATTATGTGAAGTCAAACGATAATGTGTCGGGTCTATTTACAAAAGGCCTAACTAGAGAGGTGGTTGAAAGATCATCGAGGGGAATGGGACTAGGGCTGAGGACAAGTCATTGTGGTGGTAACTCTACCTAGAAGACTGGAGATCCCAAGATCTAGGTTCAAGGAGCTCAAAAAATGTCATTAATGACGGTTCAACATTGTCAAATAAAATTTCTTTTTAGTCCATTCTCGTGATGAGACAATGTTCAGTGCCAAGGATAAAGCGCTAAGGCTTAATGGTTTCTAAATTTGGTACGGGGTATATCAAATAGTGTATCGACGGGATAATACATTTAGGAATTACCTATGTATGTGTGAAGTGTAAGCCGCTTCAAGGAGAATTCTGTAAGGCCAGTTCTCTATGCACTTATAAACCAGGTGGTGTTCATGGATGAAACGAACACAACAATGAGAACCAACGACAGTTAAGGGTTGATTGTGTGACTTATGGTTGTCTAGATATACACCAAAGCTCGACGGTTCAAAGATATCACTTCTACCGATTGACCCAGTATATCCGACATAAGTTTACTACGGAAAATTCAAAGGGAAACCTACTTATCCAGATGTGATTAATCCTTACTTGAGAATCACACTGTAGTTTCATGCATGTTTTTACACATATGTCCATTCCCTATTCATGTGGGAAATTGTTGCGTTTTTTCTTTAAAGGGTGTGAATGGAAAATGGAAGAGGCACCTTTTGGATTGCACCTCTCCATATCACCCTTCCTTTATTTATAAATTTAGAGGCTTGGCCTCATTTTTCAGATATAGAAAAATCTAAAAATTTCTCCTCTTTTCGACATTGTTGTATTGTTTTTCACACAAAGTGTCAAGTGTGATTTGCTCCGTTTGTTGAGTTCGCTGAAGTTATATAATTTCGATTGCCAGTATTACAGAATAGTTTTTCCGTTCTATCCTGGGAGGAAGTGATCCATAACCTTGGGCAACAGTGAGGGTATTAAATTCCTTAAGGACACACAAGAAACTTGTGGGCTCGGAATTATTTTACGATTTTTTTATTGATCTAACATTTCCTTTTTGCTCTGATTTTTTGGTTTCGACACAGTGATACCAACATTAAGCTGCTAAGCCCCATGATGGAAGTTTGGGAGAGTGTGGCAGAAGGGAGGATGGCGAGGAATGTGTCTATTTACGAGAACCAGTTCGATTTTATGCCGGGTCGATCGACTATAGAAGCCATGCATCTTGTAAGGAGATTAGTGGAGGAGTGTAGGATAATAAAGAAGGACTTATATATGGTTTCATTGACCTAGAGAAAGCATACGTCAAAGTCCCAAGAAAGGTTCTATGGAGATGTTTGAAGGGTAAAGGTGTGCCTGTAGCCTACATTAGGGTAATTAAGGACATGTATGATGGAGCTAAGACACGGGTAAGGACAACAAGAGGAGACTTAGAACACTTTTCGGTTGTGATGGGATTGCATTAGGGATCAACCTTTAGCCCGTTTTTATTTTCCTTGGCAATAGACGCATTGACGCGACACATTCAAGGGGAGGTACCATGATATATGTTATTTGCAGATGACATAGTTCTGATGAACGAGACGCGGAGCGGTGTTAACGAGAGGCCGAAGGTTTGAAGACAAACTCTTGAGTCTAAAGGTTTTATGTTGAGTAGGACCAAGACCAAATACTTTAAATGCAAGTTCCGAACGTCACCCAGGAAGCGGATATGGATGTCACGCTTGATACATAAGTCATCCCATGAGAGAAAGTTTTAAGTACCTTTTGTCAGTAATACAAGATGATGGGGAGACTGATGAGGATATCACACATCGTATCGGAACATGGTGGATTACGTGGAGGCTCACTTCTGGTGTCTTTTGTGATAATAATATTGTTCCACTGAAACTTAAAAGTAAGTTTTACAAAGTATTGGTTGAACCGACTATATTGTGTGGGGAAGAATGTCGGCTAGTGACGAACTCTTATGTCCAGAAGATGAAAGTAGCTGAAATGAGGATGTTGAGATGTATGTGTGGGCATACCAGGTTAGATAAGATTAGGAATAAAGTTGTTTGGATAAGGTGGGAGTGGCCCCTTTGGAAGATAAGATGCGGGAGGCGAGGTTGAGATGACTCGGGCATGTTTAAAGGAGAAGCACAAATGCCCCAGTTAGGTTGTGTGAGGGATTAGCTTTGGTGGGGTAGAGGTATGCCAAAAAAGTCTAGGGGGGAGGTAATTAGGCGGGACATGGCGCAACTGGAGCTTACTGAGGACATGACCCTTGATAGGAGGGTGTGGAGGTCGGGGATTAGGGTAGAAGGTTAGTATTTAGTCAAGCATTTCTCTTTCTCTTCCTTAGTTCGATAGCATTAGTGTTAAGATGATATCTTTTTATTCTTAGACTGCTATTACTACCTGTCGTTTAATTGCTATTTTGACTTTAGTCTTCATAATATCTTTTAGTTGTTACTACTTTTGCCACTGCTTCTTTTCATCTTTTCTTTAGCCGAAGGTCTATCTGAAACAACCTCTCTACCCTCCCAAGGTAGGACTAAGACTGCGTACATCTTACCCTTCCCAGACCCACTTGTCAAAATTTACTATTGTTGTTATAGTCTAAAATATGTCATAAATATTTTTATTAAATAACTAATACTCCCTCCGTTTCATATTAAATGAGGTACTTTCCTATTTAGTCTGTTCCAAAATAAATGACACATTTCTAAATTTGGAAATAATTCAACTTTAAACTCCTCATTTTACCCATTTTACCCTTAATGAAAAGCTTTTATAACCACACAAAAGTCATGGCCCCACAAAGTTTTACCCCTTAAGCTTGTAAGACCACAAATTTCAAAAGTCTTTCTTTTTTTCCTTAAACTCCGTGCCGAGTCAAATTACCTCATTTAATTTGAAACGGAGGGAGTATTAATTTTATCCTGTTGAACATTACCTTTTAGTATTAATTTTATCCTGTTGAACAAACCCTTGAGGATACTGCAAAGTCAACAAACAAAAAAAGAATTATTTCCATATTAATCCACTCATAAGATAAGACTATCCTTAAATATACTTGTTGGTATCTTCCAGGTCTATTATTGTTCAAAGTTACATCTATCCGAAATTAAGTATTTTGAGGACCTTTTAATAAAAATTTAGAAAACGTCAAAATATGAATTTATAGAATTTATTAAAATAAAACATTTGAACTGCATACTTAATATGTATTCTTTAATTTCAGATAATTGCTGTGGCAAAAGGAAAAATCGCGAAAAGTTAAAAATGAGGCCCATTATTTTTCGTAATATAATAGGGTAAATTCCAAACTTTTTCGATCATGTTATGGTACCCCTTGTTTGGATAGTTATTACCTATTGTTACTTTAAATACAATATTTTTTAAATTTTATTGTATCTCCATCGTTACGTAATGATATAATGCCACTTTATGAAATGACGGATTTGGTGTGGTGGCGTAGTTATCTTGCTTTTTCTCTCATCTTGTCCTTGTTATTAAATAAACCTATTTTATCCTTTACCTTTCTCTTTTATATCATAATTCTACTTCGTATCTGACTTTTTCTTAGTAATATTGCAAGTTTATTCTTCATATTAATGATGTGTGACATCATGAAACGACAACAAACGATTTAACATGTCCAAACTTTGCATTCATCAAATAATACATTACAATACGATACATTATGAAACGAGATGTAAGAACAATCCAAACAAGCTAAAATGGTAGGAAAAGAAAATTTTGAAAACATACGTGGATTATATAGTGTGTATGAAATAGTCAATTAGCTACAATAGAATCAAAGAAAGCGTGAAGATTTTTTTTTTAAAATTACATGAAATAACTTTTAGAGATTCTCAAATATATGAGATCTCAATCATCCGAAAGTGAATAGTGTCAAAAGAAATAAAGCAAGAAAGCTGTTTAATACCTTTACAATCTAAACAGAAACAAACAATACTTTACACTTTATCTTGATATTTTTTTTAATTTTTTTTTTTTTGAAAAAACGCTAATTTGCATTTTAAGGAAAAGGCCGTTTTTCATTTTCTTCAAAAAAAAATTTCTGTTTCTTTTATGGAACTTTCAGCAAAGTTATTATAGGCAACACAAGAATAACTTTTCTATTTTCTGTCTTAATTTTTCTGAGATTCATTTTCTAAAATTGGTTTTTCTTTCTTTAAAATTCTCTTTCTATGAAATGCATTAGTTACCTGCAAATTGCCTAGCTCATAATTTCTATGCTACTTGAAGCACCATTAGTTCATCGCAATGATGCTCATAACTTTTAGTCAGCACTATAATGATTTTAGAAAGAAACCTTTTAATTAAAAAGTTGGCTAATGTATTACTACTAATTAAGATGTTGAACCCTGTGGAGGCAATTTTCATTACAGGCTTGACACGTGACACCTCTATTTAGGTGTGGATTAGCTTATATACACTCACAACACAAAGAACAACAACATATAACTTTTATCGGGTTTTCCGCAGAATTCTATATGTATCTATGAGATCGAGTATGAAATTCTGTTTACTCACTTTAAATTGAGTATCCGTTTTTCTCCCTTTCCCGCTAGTGGGGCTGTACATAAAAACCCGAAAAAACGAACCAAACCGACCAAAAAAACCGATACCTTTTAGGTTTTGGTTTGGTTTTGGTTTTGAATTTAAAAATCGATCAAATTTGGTTTGGTTTTAGTTTTAATAAAAAAATAACCGGAAAAAACCGACTATAAAAGTAGCTATTTAAATTTATTATTACACCTATATCTATAAAAGTAGCTATTTAAATTTGTTATA
>NC_031989.1:100005034-100018783 GCF_001879085.1 Nicotiana attenuata | reverse complement strand
TTTTGAATTTTAAAAACCGATCAGATTTGGTTTGGTTTTGATTTTAATCAGAAAAAACCGAACCAAACCGATTATAGGAGTAGCTATTTCAAATTTATTATTACACCTATATATATATATATATATTTATATAAAGTTTCTAAAATTTTATGGTACATATTAGGTATTTGTATTTTTAGTCTAGTTCTTTGCTATTATAATCATCTAACTCTTTGCCTTTACATTCTAGTTTGATCGGTAGTTTTCTTTTGCTAAGTACAAGAATTTATTTCATGTTAAAAATAATTAAATTTTAATTGAGTACTTAAATTATTCATCACTATTTGATTCAATTATCATCAATATATCTTGGTAAATGATAGATTTCTCAAAAAGCAATTGATTTGATAATGTTACGTTGAAAATGTAGTCGTCGGATTATGCGTTTGGTAGTGTATGCCTCATATTTAAGATAAATCGGATAAATAACCGAAAAAACAACAAAAACCGACAAAAACCGAATCGATAAAAAAATGACTTAATTGGTTTGGTTTGGTTCTAATGTTTGAAAAACAGACTTATGGTTTGGTTTCTTTTTAGGGAAAAACCGACCCAAACCGAACCATGAATACCCCTACCTGCTAGGATTGAAAATCCTGTATTTTACATATCCGATTGAGTTCTTGGGTCTCCGAAATAGTGTAAAAAGGCGTGCTTCGAATCATTCCTATTTGACTTGGACCTGTTCTAAAAAAGTCGAACAACAACATACTCAATATATTCCAACAGTATGGGATCTGGGGAGAGTAGTGTATAAGCAGACCTCACCCCTATTTTGTGGAAGTAGAGAGGTTGTTTCTGGTAAACCCTCGGCTCAAGAAAAAGAAAAAACAATAGTAAAAAACTCATGTTGAAATAATAAAGACAAAAACAATAACAACAACAAAAATTACAGAACAATAAGAAAACCGACACAAGGAAAACACTTTTTTGGTTATCAAGTTCGGAGCTATATAAACAATTATTATTGTAAGTCACCTTATTTTAATCGTGTAAAAAGTTATGAATTACCGGTGCATAAAAGTTAAATTCTCCATGGATTTGCTACAGTGTGCTACCAATAAAGTATAGCAAAATGACAAAAGTTTAGACTGTAATCAGTCCCTTTATGACAACACACTTCAGCAACACACCATATATTTATGACCATTTCTTATTGTATAAACAAAGCCTAATACAGAAGTTAATGTCTTTTTTCCTAACGTACCATTGACTAATGACACAAAACGTCAATAAAGTAGTTAAAGCTCATCAATAAGATACAGTCTTTATTATGCAAATGTAACGCCAAAGATTTTCTGTTTCCCTTCTTGTTTTATTCTCAACCTCAAACTAAATCTTGTTTTCTTTAATTACTACTTTACTAGTGTTAGATATCCAAAACCTTTTAACATCCGGCCGGCCAGCCTGCTGCAAGTTTCCATCTGCATAAGGTAATCAAGAACATATAATATATACAAAAAAAAAAAAACAGCAACTTTAGACCTTCCTAATTTGTTCTTTTATGTTGAAACTTGGGCACTGTATGTTTTCTCATGTTTTATTCTGTGAATTTCCAGCCTGAGTCTTAGTAGAGTTGATGATCCTGAACTCAGAGGCGGAGTCAGGATTTGAAACTTTTCAGGATTATAGTTCTTTTAAGTTACCGGGTTCTAACTTTATAATTTGTGCATATTCAATGAATTTCTTAAGACAAATATAAGGTTTGGACCAAAGCAACTAGGTTCGGCCAAACCCGTAGCCGAAGAGCTGGCTCCACCCCTGCCCGAACTATCCTCAAGTTTCATAAACAATAATCTCCATATTTGGGATTCTGATATTATCATATATTAAGAAGGGAGATTAACCTTCGTTTCCTCTGCCTGAAAGGGAGATTAACAGGGCATTCATAATGGAAACACCAAAGTCGAATCATCAACGAAGAGGGAGTATACCTCCTTTCTTGATGTCTCAAACATTGGGGTCAAATGAAAAGCCATGTAGAGATTCGCGATCAAATGACGAAAAAGGGGTAAATGTGAAAGTTATATTGCGTTGCAGGTATGAACTAGTTAAATTTTCCGTTGCTTATTCTACATGTTCTTACAACTACATGCTTCAATCTTAATCAAGTTGAATCACTTATATGAATCCTCGTTGTCCATATGTTGCTTCATTTAAGTGTATTTACATGCTTCAATCTCAATCAAGTTGAATCACTTATATGAATCTCGTTGTCCATATGTTGCTTCATTTAAGTGTATTTTATATTGTGAGGATTCATTATCAGTGACGATTTTTATGCTGGTTGTCAGCCTACCACAACCCTTCTCCTTTTATCTAGGCTTGGGACCGTCAATATGAGCAAGCTCATACATGTGGAATTTTACATGTTCTTAATATTGAAAAAAAAATGTATTCAGATAGTGTGGATAATCAAGAGTCCTATCTTCATTTTCTACCAGACAAATTCGAGCTAAATAATTTTGTCTCACATGATCATTCGTTACTGAGAGGTTAGAAGGATATAACACCAAAAGCAAGACATGTAGGTGGCGACTTATCAAGTTACCATTGAAACTTACTAGCAAGTGACATATTTGTGTTTCAGGCCTCCAAATGAGGATGAAATGAAGGTGAAAGGTCCCTCCGTGATCTCGTGCAACGACCTGAGAAAAGAAGTTACTGCAAATTTGAACACAGCTACTAAGCAACTAAACAAAACCTTTGTCTTTGATAAGGTTTTCTTCTTATAATGTCAGCTTAAATCTGTTCTCTACATTTTACATTACTATGAAAATTTGTGTAGGTATATATTTGAACCCCTTTGATGCCACAATATTTGTTAGGTTTGTGGTCCATCATCTCAGCAAAAGGACTTCTATGATCATTCTGTGGCTCCTCTTGTTAATGAAGCTCTCGAGGGATATACTTGTACTATTTTTGCTTATGGCCAAACCGGAACAGGAAAAACTTACACAATGGAAGGGGAAGCAATTAAAGAGAAGGTTTTCTCTGATTCTCTCTTCTTTTATTTTGTTCTTCCCTGAAATGTAACTGGTAAAGTTGTTGCCATGTGACAAGGAGGTCACGGGTTTGAGCCGTGGAAACAGCCTCTTGCAGAAATGCAGGGTAAGGTTGCGTACAATAAACCCTTGTGGTCTGGCCCTTCTCCGGACCCCGTGCATAACGGGAGCTTAGTACACGGGCTACCCCCTCGAATGTAACTGTCATTTTGTTGGCTTATCGTTTTTTATATCCTTTTCAATGTTAATGCTTGTAGAATGGGGAGTTTCACAAGAATGCTGGAGTAATCCCAAGAGCAGTCCAGCAAATTTTTGACATTTTGGAGTGCCAAAAGGCAGAGTACACTATGAAAGTTGCATATATAGAGATTTACAATGAGGAAATAACAGATCTTCTTTCGCTGGATGAGGAATCAAAATCGATAGAAGAGAAGCCGAGAAAGCCATTAGCCCTTATGGAAGATGGAAAAGGTGCAGTTTTCATCAGAGGCCTAGAAGAGGTGGCAGTGTCAACGGCAGATGAAATATACAAAATTTTGGAGAAAGGCTCTGTTAATAAGCATACAGCTGAGACGCTTCTTAACAAACAAAGTAATAGGTCTCATTCAATATTTTCCATCACCTTACAAGTTAAGGAATGCACTCCTGAGGGACTAGAACTGATAAAGTGTGGAAAACTTAATCTTGTTGACCTAGCTGGATCTGAGAACATTTTACGCTCGGGAGCGAAAGAGGTACAACGTTAGTGGAGCTTCTCCCGTCAATAATCTCCTCAGAATTATTAAAAATAGTTATTTTACTTATTTCACTTATGAGTTTAACTTCCATAGACTAAAAAGGACAGCCTAGTGCACGAAGCATCCCGCGTTCATGCAGGGTCCGGGGAAGGGCAGCACATGTAGGCAGCCTACCCTAATGCAGGCATCATTGGCTGATTCCACAGCTGGAACCAGTGACCTAAAAGTCTCGGAGACAACCTTAACTTCTATAGACTGAGAGCGTAAAAGAAACACTACCAGGTCACCTGTAACTACAAGTAACTGCCCATTACAAGTGGAACAAGTTACATAAAAAATAAAGCAGACAACCAACTATAACAAGTTAAATTACACTAGTAGTGTAAAAATTCTTAATACAATGTATTTAAGTTAAATTATTTGTTTTATTACAGTGATAATTGAGGGTTGTAATGGAATTTACTTCTCTAAAATCCAGGGAAGAGCAAGAGAGGCTGGTGAGATAAATAAGAGCTTGCTTACTTTGGGCAGAGTCATCAATGCTTTGGTTGATCATTCTGGACATGTTCCATACAGGTATAAAACTCGCTTAATCATTATATAAACATTCGAATAGATGTTATAATACAGAAGCAACTGTTGAAAAATGAGTGTTTGGGATATCAGAGATAGCAAATTGACAAGGTTACTGAGGGATTCATTAGGAGGAAAAACAAAGACATGCATAATTGCCACAGTTTCACCATCCATTCAGTGCTTGGAAGAGACTCTCAGTACTCTTGAATATGCTAATCGTGCCAAGCAAATTAAAAACAGGCCAGAGGTTGTTCATTTTATTCTTTGAAAATTTGCTTTCGAACAATTTTATCCACCACAAATTTCATCCTCAAGTACTATTTCCAGGTCAACCGGAAGGTGACCAAATCTGCACTAATCACAGATCTGTATGTGGAGATGGACCGCCTAAAGCAAGGTTATAATGAGATCTATACTTTGAGAATTAATTAATTTATATGGTGTTATAACAATAGACATGCTTCTTTGCTCTGTAGAATTACACGCAACGAGGGAGAAGAATGGAATCTACATACCACAAGACCGCTACTTGAGTGAAGAGGCAGCTCACAAGGTGCTTTTCCCATCAATATTTCTGGAGTGCAACTCTTGATCTGTAAAATAGGAAGAAAGTTAATTGCTAAAATGCTTTTCTTTTTCCCCTTTTAGGCAATAGTTGAGAGACTGAAGTTCACAGAACATGATTTAGAGTCCAAAAACAAGGTAAGTATCACCTGGTCTGTCGTGTAGGCAGCTTATGCAGTGCTAATTTATTCCAAGATCATTGAGAAGTCACAGTTTCTGAGCAGAAACTGAGAGAGCTTCAGGATCTTTATGATTATCAGCGACAACTGACAGCAAATTTAACCGAAAAACTTGAGAGAACTCAGGTGGAATGTTACTTGAACAAGTTACCTCTCATGTCTCTTTTTTGAACTAAGATAGCTAGAAAGTTGAAGATAACTAAACTTTCCAGCCTCTGTTTTATGGCAGAGAGAACTCAAGGAAGTTGAACAAGCTTTCAATGATCTAGAAGCTCAAAATAGTCTAGCTAAAGAGACGGTTCAAGAGAAGGATCGTCTGGTATTTAATCTCATTAAATCTGGTGAGTTAAACTCTGAAGTGTGTCCCAAGCATCTCATTGAAATACAAAGATGAATCAAATTTCCTGAACCAAACCACGTAGGACTAAAGATATGTCCATTAATAGCAAATTGGTATCTTAAAGTTCATTCTTGAAAGTACTGAAATCTGAAAATTTTCCCTCTCGTCATTTAGAAAAGGCAATGACTGACAAAGCACTTGAGCTTCGAGCTGAAGTAGAGAATGCAGAATCAGAGATATCCACCTTGTTCGCCAAAATTGGTTCGTCTTACTATTTCTTATGATCTTTATCTGGCTAGCATCTTTCTTCTTCTAACATATGTTTCTTATAAAATAGAGAAAAGCAACAATAGGGAGGAGAGAAACAAAATTCTCGTGCAAAATTTCCGCAACAAATTAACTCAGCAACTTGAAAGTTTAAAGAGAAACACTGCAGTTTCTGTAACCAAACAAGAGCAGCAATTGAATGTAATATTAGAAGATACACAATCCTTCTTAGCTACTAAAAGGAGGGTACAGTAAAAAATCTTTGACATATGGTACTTTCATTATATGCAACCTGCAAACAGTACCAATCTTTCTTGAATTTAACGGCAGGCTACAGATGAGTTAAAGACTCAGCTCCAGAAGCTGAAAGACAAGTATAGCTCTGATATTCAGAATTTAGCTGTTTCGGCCCAAGAACTTAATGAAAATTCTCAGCTAGCTTTTAGCGAAGTGAATTCAGAAGTATCAAAGCATTCTTATTCCTTTATGGATGTAAGTAAAGATCCTTCCTTCAGTTGGTGTTACTTCATTTACACCCTTTCATCACTCAATTTTTCCTGATTCCTAGTGCAGCTTGTTGCAAAGATTTCTGCCGATGTTAATGCTATACTCAATGGCCTGCAAGGTAACATAAGGGAACTTGAGGTGAAGATAAATGCTTTTGTGCAAAAGGAACAACAGGTATATAATCATGCTACTAGATTTTTTTTTTTTTTTTGATATAGTAGCTTTTGTGCTAACTTTGTTTATCTTTTCTCCATCTGTCAGAATCAAACAACAAGATATCAAGGAATTCAATTAACTTCTGAAGTTCTCCTCAACTTTTTCAAGACTTTAAATTCATACATTTTAAAATTGAGACTAATGGATGAAAAATCACAAATAATTAATCATCAGCAACTCTGCACCCTTGAAGAGAAGTTTGAGGTATTTTTTTGCTGTTCTGGACTCACCTTAGAAATGAAGAGATCGATCCTCGTCTCTTGTCACCCTTTGAATTAATTCTTTTAGGAGTTGGCTGCAAGTGAAGAACGACAACTGATAGAAAAAGTTGCAGAGCTTATGTCAGCTTCTAATACTAGGAAGAAAAAACTGGTATGTGCTTCTTCATTGCAACTTGTACATACCTTTTATGGTTTTAGAATTTAAACTAAATAATCACAGCTTGAGAATGCTATTCCATAAAGATTTATATTGTGAATGAAACATAACACTAGTATCAAAGCCTTTTCATGGATTTTTCCTATTCCTAAACGCATGGAATTTCCGCCAGAATATTATCCAACACTTCCATTTTTCCTTTTCTTTAGGTTCAAACAGCAGTAAATGGCATTAGAGAGTGCACTAGTATCAAAACCAGAAATCTAAATGCTGAGTTCTCAAACATACAAGGTTGCACTAATTCTGCCTATGAAGAATGGACAAGCTACGTTGAAAGCACACAAGCCCACCATATCGAGGATTCAACTAGATTGGACTTTTGGAAAAGTAGCCTAGCAGGGCACATCGAATGCTGGTTGAGTTTGTTTATGATGATATACATTTATAAGAATTATATTTTGCTTTTGGAATTGTATACCTTGAGAAAGCTATTAAATTTTTCATCTTAAATTTCAGCTTGGCAAAATCAAAGGGGGTCGAAGATGGATGGAGAAATGCCCAAGAATCCCTTCTTAGACAACAAACAAGAAATATCAACTCAGTTGATTGCATTATGAAGTAAGTTATCATTTCATGAATCAATTACTATCTTATCGAAGAACCTTATTTTGTTTTACCTTTTTTACCTTCATATCTTCAGGAGTGCCATGGAATCAAATGGAAAGATCAGCACTCAGTTTTCCTCCACAGTGACTTCTATACTAGAAGAAACAGCTATTTCCAAGAGGAACCTTCTTTCAGCCATGGAAAGTATGTTGCCTGTGAATTTTTTCTTCCTCTGATGCTGCAAGAGAACATTCTCTAGTCTTATTACCACAGAATCATGCAGTTGAAACTGATGCAGGTTTGCTGAAACTTGATCATAATGAATGTGAGAAGATTTATTCAGTTATGTATCCTTGTGTTGAGGATATGAAACAAATGAAAGACAGTCATTCCTCCAAAGTATCAGAGATTGCAGAAAATGCAGGAAAAGTATTGACAGATGAGTACAAGGTAAAAGCTCAGAAAACCATCCAAGTATAAACGATTTTTGCCATTAACAGTTTAATACTCAGTCAACTTGCACATTATTACTAGTAGAATATATACTTTCAGATAGTTAAAAATTTCTCTTCATCATTTGGAGAAAAATTTCCATTAAAAAGATCTAGCGCCAACTCTTGTATTGAGGGTCGCTGGTATAGGCAAGAATACCATTTCGATGGAAAATATCATTTGGGAATTTCCATCGAGATACCTGAACAGGACATTTGTTATTCTCAAGTTCTTGACTCGGGGGATGATGAGTTTATTTGTTCACCTTTTTTACGATAAACCAGAATTTCTGCCAAGAAGATAATTAATGGTCATCTATTAAAAAGACTTTAGGTTTCTTAAATCTTATTATTTTACCATTCTTCACATCCTATCTTCAACCAAGGCCTTTCTGCTTCCTATGAAATTTTATAGACATGAGTGTTATACTAACAATATATTCTTTTGTTCTCAATAATCAGGTTGATGAACCATCATGCTCAACTCTGAGGAGGAAAAGAGTTAGCGTTCCAAGTAGGGAATCTATCGAAAATCTCAGAACTCCTTTACTCGAGGAGTCACTCAAGTCGTTTCAAGGCAATGGAATAGCAACCCGAGCTAACAGAATGTAAATCCATTCTTCTTCCAATTTCGTACATCAAATTGTGTATATAAAGAAGAGTTCGTCCTTCTTCAAAGAGATAAAGTCACGCGGCCCCTCAACCAGAGGGGCATGAGGATGTTGAGTTGAACTAATAATGTTCTTTTGAAATAGGATAACCAATTTAGAGATTGATCGATTGATGTTTATATCTGTTGATGTGTAGTATTTTAGTAAAACTGTAAAAGATAAAAAAGCATGTCATCTTGTGAATTTGGAGCCTTAGAAGATCAATGTTTCTTTATTTTGAAGTGTTATAGTCATATTAGAATACTTAGATTAGAAACTTCACATAATATGCACCACATAATTACAATATGAAAGTATCCTTCCATTATAGTTGAAATACTTTGGCACCCAAGGGTGTGGCCTAGTGGTCAATGAAGTGGGTTAGAACCACGAGGTCCCAGGTTCAACTCCCATCAGAGACAAGCCTTGGTGTATAGAGTTACCTGATACTTGTTTGTTGGTGGGAGGCAGCAGGTATCCCGTGTAATTGGTTGAGGTGCGCGTAAGTTAGTCCGGACACAACGGTTATAAAAAAAAATAGTTGAAATACTTCGAGATAAACAAGGGTCCTGGAAATCTAGAACTGATGTATTACATCTATAATAACATCCTTACACAGGTTGATGAGCCATTTCCACCAGAAACAAAGAACATGTTGGGCAAAAACTCACAAAAGTCATATAGGTGCACATGCATTAACCCAGATAGCCACCTGAGGACATTTCAGTAAGGCCAAAGCTTCAAAACAGTTTGAGCAACTAGTTCTAATATCCTTCTATTTGCAATGAATTTTCTGAAGTTAATCTGCAGTGCCCTCGTCCTACTCTTCACAGACCATGTGATGTCATACTGGAAATCTGATTCTTATGGATGACCACGAAAATAGGCCCAAAGACGCAATTTCTTCTAAAATTTACGCATTAACCACTTTCTTAGAGCAAATGGTCCAAAGTTTCACTTACAATTTAGTGAGCCTCCAAGACACAACAATTAACTACGAGTCTAACCAAAGAGAAGACATCAGCTTTGATTCCTATACCTCCAGGCAATAGGTGCTGCATCTCTTACCAAACAGTAAAGAGGTGTTCATTTGTGCTTGAGAACACGGTGAGCATGGCCTTCCCTTGATGCCTCTCTGCTATACCTATATAGAGGAGCAATAGCAGATTTCCAACCATAGGGGGCTGCATATGAGAAAGCCCCATCAGGTATCAACTATTAAGTACCTCAGAGTTGCTTCTCTGTGGAAATAAGCTTTTACTTCCTCAACACAAGGGAGCTAATGGTCCTGAGAGTTCTTACAGCTCGCGATTCGTTTAATCTGTTGCTTAAGGTGGTACACTGCATCAATTCCTTAGGTGGTCTAGGAAGACTACAAATATTGGAAGTGTCTCTGGCCTTTTTTTTCAGTCAGTAAGCAAAGAATCAACAAATTTCACAAGAGGCCTGAAAGGCTGCCTCAGGAGATGCTTCTTCCTCAACATGGTGACCATTTAGTGAGAAAGGAGTGGACCTACCCATGACTAGCTTTTGCTGTGACCTTCATATAGTGCAAGGCCCTTATATAATTCTGCTCTTACTAGTGATGTTCTTGATGTGAACTCTCAGAACTCTACTGATCAAATCCTGAAGTGGCTCCTTGGTTTTCTAATATACCAAAGTTTCCAGGAGCGGTAACATAGCTTCCTTAAACAAGGATTCATTCACTCCTTAAAAGCAGTAGAGCCATCTTATATTTCCTGAGATCTAAGTTCTAACGTTTGATCGCAATTCCAATTTTCTCCCTGTTGCTATCTTCATCTCTTTCTCTATATCAAATTGGCAACCATCTTCCTTGGTGTCTTAAGTTAATCTGCAATCTGATAATTGAACTACATCTCTATATGAAACAATGGCAACTTGTTCTTTGGAAAACAGCAGACTGCTTTGACCATTTCACAAGAATATTTGCTGCTTCCCTGTTTCTCTAGTCAAGCTTGTCGCAAATTTTTCAGATCTTCTCTTTCCAGATCTCCTCATATTTAGAAAAACCAACTCAAACACCTGCATAAGTAAAATGTGGTTTTGCAAGGGTGCAACTCCACAATGTGGACATTGCAAGAAGTGTATAACCATTACTCATCTCGTCCAAATGTTTTACTCCTAAATATGAAGGGGCAAATAGTCGTCATCCAGCATCTGTAGCCACAGTTCATCTAGCATGGAGTATATTCTGTCCCTTTCCGGGTGCATACAGTCCTCAGCCAAGAAGACATGGATCCGATCCTTGTCTACAATCCAGCTTTGACCTGGAACCTTTTTGACACCTTTTTGTCTCATCAGACCCCTCAGTGATGCCACATCCTTCCAACTTCCAGTAGAAGCAAAAATGTTACAGAGTAACACATGTGCAGCAGAATTCGAGGGATCAATCTCCAAAATTTTCTCTGCGGCTCGTTTGCCCACATCAAGATTGTTACGTGTCTTACAAGCAGCTAACAAAGTTTTCCACATCACAATATCAGGATCAAGTTCCATTTGATTGATAAAAGCTTCTGCTTCTTCTATGCAGCCAGCTCGGGCAAGCATGTCAACCACACAGCAACAATGCTCTCTAGTCGGTACAATACCAAACTCCGTTTCCATGGCTCTGAACAACAGCCACCCTTCTTTTACTCGTCCAACATGGCTACAAGCAGTCAAAACCCCGACGAAGGTAACTTGGTTTGGCTTGACAGCTAAATATCTCATCTTCTGGAAGAGATCTAGAGCTTCTTCTCCGTATCCAAACTGAGCATACCCCACTATTAAACTGCTCCATGAGACCGCATCAGGGTTCTCCATACTATCGAAGAGCTTCCTAGAGCTTGTCATATTTCCACATTTCACATACATGTCAATTAAAGCATTCATGACACATATATCTTCATTTAGCCCATTTTTCATGGCATAGCAACAAACCTGGTCTCCTACTTCCAAAGAGGCTACTTTTCCAGAAGCCCCAAGCATATTAACTAATGTAATATGATCAGGCTTATTAGAAGAAAGAAGCATCATTTTAAATAATGAGAAGACTTCTCCAGACTCACTCTGTTGTAGAAAAGCGGTAAGAATGGCATTCCACGAGACTAAATCTGCCTTCTTTTGTATCTCATTGAATATTTTATATGCATCTGGAAGATCTGAGCAGTTGGCATACATTGAAAGTAATGTATTAGAGACGGAAATCTCTAAATCAAAGCCACTCTTAATAACATAGCAGTGCACTTGCTTTCCTAGAAAGAGAGCAGATGGACTTACAAAGGCACAAAGTAAAGAACGAATTGTGACATCATCTGGGGTCAACCTCAAAGTTCTCATTTGAGAAAAGAGAGATATAGCCTCCTCGGGATCACCTCCGTGTGCAAATCCTGCAATCAGTGCATTCCAGGATACAAGATCAGGGTTTCCTATTTGGTAGAATGCAGTTCTTGCAGAATGCAACCATCCACATCTGGCATACATGTCAGTAACAGCACAACCAACAAAAGCATCAAAACCGAGCCCGAATTTTAGACTTAAACCATGTATTTGTCTTCCATATTCTGCTTGTGCAAGACTTCTACAGGCACTAAAGACGCTTCCAAAAACGAATTCATTCAGTTTGTAGATTCCCCGACTAAGCATCTCCCTGAAGCAGGACAAAGCTTCTAATTCGTAGCCAAGCTGTGAATATCCAGCAACCATTGAGCTCCATGAAATCAAATCCTTCGATTTAATACGCAAGAACACTGCCAATGCCTCACTAATTCGACTATACTTTGTATACATCGCAATCAGTGCATTCTGAGCAATAAGGTGGGAACCATGTTCTGATTTAATGACATGCCCGTGCAACAGCTTCCCTATCTCCACATGATTCATATTCGAGCACGCTTTGATTACGCTTCCAAACGTAAACTGGTCCGGTGTAAGACCACACTGTCGCATTCGAAAATAAAGATCTACAGCTTCATTCTCCTGACAATTTTGCGAGTACCCAGCAATTATCGAAGTCCAAGAGACCAAATTTCGTTCGAGCATTTCATCGAACACCTTTCGAGCATCGCTCAACGACCCACATTTACCATACATATTCAACAAATGATTTTGAAAAATCATGTCTGGTTGATAATTGGATGATAATATATGACTATGAACCTTTCTTGCATACTGCAGGGATCTAAGAGACGAGCACGCCGATACTAGCTGAGCATACGTGCTTGGATACAAACTGAAAGATGTGTTCCTTTGTAATAACTCGAATGTCTCTAGAGCTTGTTTAAATAACTTTTGCTTACATAAGAAGATTATATGATCATTACTTGACTGTACATTGTTGAAAGAAGGATGTATGCTGTGATTGACATAGCTCCGGATTGATCCTAACCTTTTCATCATTGTGAAATAATTTGAAGAAACAATTGGACAATGATCAATCAATCATTCAACTACACCTCAATCCCGACCTAGTTGCAATTCTCTGTATCCACTCCGCTTTATTCGGCACTTCATTCGAATATTTTCATTCTGCAACAGCAAATAGAAAATGAAATATATGAATCTCACAAAACAATTTGCTTGTTTTCGAGTGAAAAGCACTTCTAACAAGAGCCAAAAAACAAAGTTCTGCTTAAAATGTATCTTTCACCTAATGAAGAACAACTTCTGCACTTACAGCCCGTTTGGACATACAAATTTTTTTACTTTTTTTCAAAAAAATAATTTAAAACAATGTTTGGTTATATGCCATTCTTATCAATTTTTCCTTTTTAAAAAGGCAGAATAGCCTGGTAGACACTTGTAGTTATACCGCTTTGACATTCCGGTCCCATTACTGCGAAGTTTCATCTAAGCACTTGTACGTGTCCAAAAAGAGTATTTTAAACACCTCTGACCATTGACTATGAGACGTGTTTCTCACTTGCTTGACAGGAATGACACATCAGATCCACATCACTTGCCATGTCATTTTTTATCTTTGTCAATTAAAAATTTCATTTGAAAAACTAAAGTTCAAACCCTCTGTTTCACGTTTTCTCACCCATTTTCGGGTCCTTTAAATCATGTTTCAGTCAACCCACCGGAACAATGGCTCATATACATATTTTCTCCAAACGGACAGAATTTACAAAATTTTAATTGACACTCACACACAAATTCACAATCACTCCACCCCTCACCGTCAACTTTCAGT
>NC_031989.1:100004873-100004984 GCF_001879085.1 Nicotiana attenuata | reverse complement strand
AAAAAAAAAAAAAAACCGAACGAAACCTGCTATAAAAGTAGCTATTTAAATTTATTATTATACACACACACACACACACACACACACACACACATATATATATATATATAT